>NC_073313.1:60039981-60044981 GCF_027595985.1 Sorex araneus | reverse complement strand
AAAGGAGGAGAAGAGGAAGGAGACGAACAGGAAGAAGCAGAAGAAGATTGAGGAGAAAAATAAGAACAGGAAGAAGGAGAGGACTGAGAAGGAGAAGAAGATGCTCAATAAATGAAGATGAAGGAAAAGAAAAGAATAAGAAAGGAAGGAGGAGGAAAAAGAAGAAGAGAAAGAGAAAGAAGAAAGAGGAGGAACAGGAGTATAGGAGTTGAGAGGAGACATGAAGGAGGAAAGAAGATAGAGTAGATGAGGAAGCAGAAGAAAGAGCAGAAATAGGAGATGGAGAATGAGGAGAAAAAGGAGAAGGATAAGAACAGGAGAGGAAGAAGGAGTAGAAGTAGAAAATGTAGAAAGAGAAGAGGAAGAGAGAAAGAAAAAACGTAGAAGGAGAAAGAGGAGGAGATAGAGAAGCAAAAGATGAAGAAAGAGAAAAGGATGAAGAAGATGAAGAATTAAAAGGAGAAATAGAAGAAGAAAAAGAAGGAAAAAAGAAGAAGACAAAGAAGAAGGAAATATGAAGAGGAAGAAGACAGAAGATGATGTAGAAAAAGAAGATGAAGAAGAAAAAGGAGAAAACAGAAAATACAGAGAAATAATGAGAATAGGATATGAAGAAGAAGAAGAAGAAGTAGGAGAAATAGAAGAAGGAGTAGGGGCTGTAGCAATAACACAGTGGATAGAGCATTTGCCTTGAACGTGGATGACCCAATTTCGATTCCCAGCGTCCCATATAGTCCCCTGAGCACCGCCAGAAGTAATTCCTGAGAGCATGAGCCAGGAGTAATCCCTGTAATCATCAGTGTGACCCTAAAAGCAAAAATAAAGAAGAAAGGGGAGGAGAAGGAGGAAGATAAGGGGGGAGGAGGAAGAGGAGGATAAGGATGACGAGGAGGAGAAGGAGAAGAAGGAGGAGGAGGGGGAGGAGCAGGATGAGAAATAGAAGGAAGAGGATGCTATGAAGAAGAAGATGAAGGAGAAAAGGTAGAAGATGAAGGTGAAGAAGGGGGAGAAGCAAAGGAGAAGAAGATGTTTAATAAGATGAAGAAGAGTAGAAAAGAAGAGGAAAATAAGAAGAAAACAGTAGAAAATGAAGAAGACAAAGATGACGAAGAAAAAGTAGAGGAAGAAGAAGAAAAAGAAAAGAGGAGAAAGAGAACATGGAGGACGAGGCAGAGGAGGAGACAAGGAGAAGAAAGGAAGAAGATGGAGTGGGTGAAGAAGGAGAAGAAAAATGAGGAGAATAAGAAGGAGAAGAAAAAATGAATTAGAAGATGATGAAAAAGAGGAAGAAGTGAAAGAAGAATAGAAGAAAGAGAAAGAGGAAGATAAGATGAAGACATAGTAGAAGAAATAGAAGACAAAAAAGTAGAATGTGTAGAAGGAGGAGAAAAAGAAAAATGAGAAGAACAACAAGAAGCCAAAGGAGATAAAGGAGGAGATGAAGTAGAAGATGAAAGAAGACGAAGGAAAAGAAAATGATGGAGAATAAGAAGATGAAGGATAAGAGATGGAAGAAGAGAATATGGAGAAGGAGAAAACGATGAGAACTATAATAAGGATAAGGAGGAAGATAAGGAAAGAAAAGGAAGCAGGGGAGGAATAGAAGAAAGAGGAGGAGGAAGAGAAGGAGAAGATGAAGAAGAAGAAGGAAGAGGAGGAGGAAAGAAGAAGAAAAGAAGAAGAAAAAGACAAAGAAGACAAAGGAGAAGGAGGAGTAGAAAATGAATACGAAGAAGAAAAACAAAAACAACAAATAGAAGACAATGAAAAAGGAAAAGGAGAAAAAGAAGATGAACTATAATAATCAGAAGACGAAGAAGGAGAATATGAAGTGGAAGAAAGAAAGGAGAAAAGAAGAAGAGGAAAAGAGAATGGGGAAAGAAAGAGAACAAGAAGAAGCATGGAGGTGGAGGAGATGGAGAAGGAGAAATAGAAAAGGAAGAAGGAGAAGTAGACGAAGAAGATGAAGACAAAAAAGTAGAAGTTGAAGAAAAAGGAAGAGGAGAGTTGAGGAAGTAGAAGAAAAAGAAAGGAGATGAAGAAGATGAGGATAAAGCAGAATAAGCTAGAAAGAAAGAGAAGGAGAAGAAAGCAAAGGAGAAGGAGAAGAAAATGAGAAAGAAGGAGTGGAAGACAATGAAGATGTAGAAAGAGAAGTAGAAGAAGGAGAAAGAGAAGGAAAAGAAGATGGAGAAGAAGTGGAGGAATAGCAAAGAGAATAAGGAGGATAAGAAGGAGGACAAGGAGAAGGAGAAGAGTAAACATAGGAGGAGAAGAAGAAGAGGAGTAGGAGGAAGTAGACGAAGAAGAAGAAGAGGCAGAAGAAGAAGAAATGGAGAAGGAGAAGAAGAGGAAGAGAAGAAGAAAAGGAGAAAGAGAAGAAGATGGAGGAGGAGGAGAAGGAGGAGGAGAAGAGCTCAAAGAGAAAAAAGATCAATGCAAAAAGGAGAAGTAGAAGGAAAAGTATAATGAGAAAGAGAAGCAAGAGTTGCAGAAGAAAGTACGAGAAGGAGAAGACAAAAAAGTAATAGAAGAGAGGGAAATAAAGGAGAATAAGAAGAAAGGAAAAGGATGAAGAAAAAAGACAAAGGAGAAGAGGAAAAAAGGTGAATAAAAAGTATTAATAGAAGATAAAGGAGATGAAGTAGAAATAGAGGAAGAAGAAAAAGAAGTAGAAAGAGGGAAAAAAGGATAAGATGATGAATATGACGATGAAGAAGAGAAAGAAGAAAAGAAAAAAGAATGAAGAGGAGGAGGAGGAAAAGGAAGAGACGAAGAAGGAAAAGGAAAGAAAGAAGTGATGAATAAGAAAAAAAGGGAGAAAATGAGGAAATGAAAATAAAGGTGAAGAAGAAGAATAAGGAAAAGTCTAACAGGAAGAAAAAGAGGAAGAGGGGGAAGAGGAGGAGGAGGAAGAAGAAAAAGAAAAAGAAGAAGAAAAGGAGGAGTAGACAATGACTATGAGAAAAATACAATGAAGAAAAAATAGAGAAGAGGAATAATAAATAGAAAAAAAGAAAACAAACATGGAGAAGATGAATAAGAAAAAGGAAGGGAAAAGGAAACAAGAAGATAATAAAAGCCAAAGATGGAAAGTAAGCAAAAGAAGAGAGAGAGATGGAACAGGAGATGAAGAAGTAGAAGGAGGAGGAAAAAGAGAAGATAGAGTAGAAAAAGAAAGAGAAAATGTAGAAGGAGGAGGGGGAGGAAGAGAAGAAGAAGAAGAAGAAGAAGAAGAAGAAGAAGAAGAAGAAGAAGAAGAAGAAGAAGAAGGAGGAGGAGGAGGAGGAGGAGGAGGAGGAGGAGGAGGAGGAGGAAGAGGAGACAAGGAAGACGAGGAGGAGAAGAAGATCAGAAGAAGTATAGGAGAAGGGGGAGAAGAAGAGAATAGGAAGAAGTAAAAGGAGATAGAGACGACGAAGAAGAAGTAGAAGATAAAGTAGAAGGTGCAGAAGGAAAAGCCAAAGAATATAAAGAAAATGAACGTGTAGTAGACGAAGAAAAGAAAGGAAGTAATGAGGAGGTGGACGAGAAGGAAGTGAAGAATCAGAGAAATAAGAAGAATGAGGAGATGAAGGAGAAGGAGGAAGAAGAGGAGGAGTAAGAGGAGGAGGAGAGGAGGAGGGGAAGAAGCAGCAGCAGCAGCAGCAGCAGCAGCAGCAGAAGAAGAAGAAGAAGAAGAAGAAGAAGAAGAAGAAGAAGAAGAAGAAGAAGAAGAAGAAGAAGAAGAAGAAGAAGAAGAAGAAGAAGAAGAAGAAGAAGAAGAAGAAGAAGAAGAAGAAGAAAGAGGAGGAGGTAGAAGTAGAGGAAGAAAGAGGAGGAGGTAGAAGTAGAGGAAGGATCAGAAGAAGGAAGAAGAAAAAGAAGGAGGAAGAGGGAGAAGAACAAGAAGGAGCAGAAGAAGGAGACAAAGGAGAAGGAGAAGATGATGAAGAAGACAAAGGAGAAAATTGTAGATACATATATGAGAAGTAGAAGTACAGTTAGTAGAAGAAAAAGAAGGAAAAGAATACAAAGAAAAATAAGGAGAAGAGGAAGAGGAGGAGGAAGAAAATGAAGTAGAAGAGGAGGAGGAGGTGGAAGAAGAGATAATGAAGAAAAGGAGAAGACAAATGAGAATTTGATGAAGAGAAAGACAAGAGAAAATTGGAGAAGACAAAAAAGAGGAAGACGGTGACAACGATTAGGAAGAAGAAGTGGAAGAAGCAAAGAAGAAGCAGAAGAAGAAGAAGAAGAAGAAGAAGAAGAAGAAGAAGAAGAAGAAGAAGAAGAAGAAGAAGAAGAAGAAGAAGAAGGAGGAGGAGGAGGAGGAGGAGGAGGAGGAGGAGGAGGAGGAGACAAGGAAGACGACGAGGAGAAGAAGATCAGAAGAAGTATAGGAGAAGGGGGAGAAGAAGAGAATAGGAGAAGTAAAAGGAGATAGAGACGACGAAGAAGAAGTAGAAGATAAAGTAGAAGGTGCAGAAGGAAAAGCCAAAGAACATAAAGAAAATGAACGTGTAGTAGACAAAGAAAAGAAAGGAAGTAATGAGGAGGTGGACGAGAAGGAAGTGAAGAATCAGAGAAATAAGAAGAATGAGGAGATGAAGGAGAAGGAGGAAGAAGAGGAGGAGTAGGAGGAGGAGGAGAGGAGGAGGGGAAGAAGCAGAAGAAGCAGAAGAAGAAGCAGAAGAAGAAGCAGAAGCAGAAGAAGAAGAAGAAGAAGAAGAAGAAGAAGAAGAAGAAGAAGAAGAAGAAGAAGAAGAAGAAGAAGAAGAAGAAGAAGAAGAAGAAGAAGAAGAAGAAGAAGAAGAAAAAGAAGAAAGAGGAGGAGGTAGAAGTAGAAGAAGGATCAGAAGAAGGAAGAAGAAAAAGAAGGAGGAAGAGGGAAAAGAACAAGAAGGAGCAGAAGGAGGAGGCAAAGGAGAAGGAGAAGATTATGAAGAAGACAAAGGAGAAAATGTAGATACATATATGAGAAGTAGAAGTACAGTTAGTAGAAGAAAAAGAAGGAAAATAAT
>NC_073313.1:59958120-60039958 GCF_027595985.1 Sorex araneus | reverse complement strand
AAGAGGGGGAGGAGGTGGAAGAAGAGATAATGAAGAAAAGGAGAAGACAAATGAGAATTTGATGAAGAGAAAGACAAGAGAAAATTGGAGAAGACAAAAAAGAGGAAGACGGTGACAACGATTAGGAAGAAGAAGTGGAAGAAGCAGAAGAAGAAGCAGAAGCAGAAGAAGAAGAAGAAGAAGAAGAAGAAGAAGAAGAAGAAGAAGAAGAAGAAGAAGAAGAAGGAGGAGGAGGAGGAGGAGGAGGAGGAGGAGGAGGAGGAGGAGGAGGAGGAGGAGGAGACAAGGAAGACGACGAGGAGAAGAAGATCAGAAGAAGTATAGGAGAAGGGGGAGAAGAAGAGAATAGGAAGAAGTAAAAGGAGATAGAGACGACGAAGAAGAAGTAGAAGATAAAGTAGAAGGTGCAGAAGGAAAAGCCAAAGAACATAAAGAAAATGAACGTGTAGTAGACGAAGAAAAGAAAGGAAGTAATGAGGAGGTGGACGAGAAGGAAGTGAAGAATCAGAGAAATAAGAAGAATGAGGAGATGAAGGAGAAGGAGGAAGAAGAGGAGGAGTAGGAGGAGGAGGAGAGGAGGAGGGGAAGAAGCAGAAGAAGCAGAAGAAGAAGCAGAAGAAGAAGCAGAAGCAGAAGAAGAAGAAGAAGAAGAAGAAGAAGAAGAAGAAGAAGAAGAAGAAGAAGAAGAAGAATGAGAAGAAGAAGAAGAAGAAGAAGAAAAAGAAGAAAGAGGAGGAGGTAGAAGTAGAAGAAGGATCAGAAGAAGGAAGAAGAAAAAGAAGGAGGAAGAGGGAAAAGAACAAGAAGGAGCAGAAGGAGGAGGCAAAGGAGAAGGAGAAGATTATGAAGAAGACAAAGGAGAAAATGTAGATACATATATGAGAAGTAGAAGTACAGTTAGTAGAAGAAAAAGAAGGAAAATAATACAAAGAAAAATAAGGAGAAGAGGAAGAGGAGGAGGAAGAAAATGAAGTAGAAGAGGAGGAGGAGGTGGAAGAAGAGATAATGAAGAAAAGGAGAAGACAAATAAGGAGAATTTGATGAAGAGAAATACAAGAGAAAATTGGAGAAGACGAACAAGAGGAAGACGATGACAACGATTAGGAAGAAGAAGAGGAAGAAGCAGAAGAAGAAGCAGAAGCAGCAGCAGCAGAAGAAGAAGAAAAAGAAGAAGAAGAAGAAGAAGAAGAAGAAGAAGAAGAAGAAGAAGAAGAAGAAGAAGAAGAAGAAGGAGGAGGAGGAGGAGGAGGAGGAGGAGGAGAAGGAGAAGGGGAGAAGGAGAAGGGGAGAAGGAGGGGAGAAGGAGAAGGCAGAAGAACAAGAAGGAGAGGAAGAGGGAGACAAAGGAGAAAGAGAAGATGATGAAGCCAAAGGAGAAATTTTATATAAAAAGATTAGTAGAAGGAAAAGGAGAAGAATATGAAGAAGAAGAAGAAGAAGGAGACGGAGAAGAGAAAGAGGAGGAGGAAGAAAAACGAAGAAGTAGAAGAGGAGGAGGAGGTGGAAGAAGATGAGATGAAAAAAAGAAGGAAAAGAAGACAAACAAGGAGAATTTGATGAAGAGAAAGACAAGAGAAAATTGGAGAAGATGAACAAAAGGAAGATAATGATGACGATGACGACAACGAGAAAGAAGAAGAAGAAGAAGAAGAAGAAGAAGAAGAAGAAGAAGAAGAAGAAGAAGAAGAAGAAGAAGAAGAAGAAGAACAACAACAACAACAACAACAACAGCAACAACAATAACAAGAAAGAGGAGGAGGGGAAAGAGGCGGAGGAGGACGAATAGGAATAGAAGGAGGACGCTACAGAAAAAAGATAAGGAAGAGGAGAGATGGAGAAGAAGGAGAACTGGAAGAAGGAGAAGGAGATGTAGGAGTATGAGGAGGACGATAAGGATAAGAAATACAAGAAGATAAAGATGAATAACAAGAAGAGGGAGAAGACAGAGGAAGAGGACGTGAAGAAAAATAAGAGGAAAAAGATGTAGAAGCAATAGAAAAAGGAGAAGATGGTAAAGAAGTAGTAGAAGTTGAAGAGGAGAAGACGAAGAAGAGAAGTTAAAGCACAGTAAGAGGAATAGGTATAGAACCAGGAGGAAGAGAAAAATCAGTTCTGCAAAAAGGAGGGAGAACAAGTAATACAAGTAGCAGCACAGTGTGTAGAAGTAAATATACATTCCACAGAAGCAAATAAAGAGAAAAATCAGGAAAAGTAGCAACAGAATTGAGAGAAGTAGAAGTTGGTCAAGAACGTTAATTTGTAGACGTTGGAGAGGCCAGCATTCATAAAAGGAAGCTGGAGAAACTGGAGAAGTTGAAGAAGGAGAAGTAGCAGAAGCAGCAGGTGAAGAAGCTAAAGCAGGGTAAGTAGGAGAAGCAGAATAACTAGAAGCAGAACCTGCAGATCCAGATGCAGGAGATGTAGAAGGATAAAAAGCAGCAGAAGCAAAAGCTGGAGCAGCAGAAGTAGAAAAAATAGAAGCAGAAAATCAGAAGCAGTAAACTTATTTTGTGGTCATCTTAACATCTAGTATGAGAAGTGGCACTGAACAGATTTTAGACCAGCAACTAGCTGAATTTCTTTTAAGTTAATGTTATCTACAAGACCCATCGCTAAGAACTATCTGCACATGAAATTACACCTTCTTGAAGTTAAGGGTCCTTAACCTTCTCTTCTCTGAAATTCCCAGGATATTTGTTTTGAATCAGATTGACTGGATATTACAAATTCTAATGCTGAAATTTGTAAAGTTAACCCTCTGACTAGCTTCACTCATCAAAAAGTTAACTGAAATTAAAGCTCAAGCATTTTCTTTTCTAAGGAAAAAGAGAACAAAAGGGAATGCCCTGCCACAGAAGAAGGGTGGGGAGGAGCTGGAGGGCAGAGGCTGGGAGTGGTGAGAGGGATACTGGGATCACTGGTGGTGGAGAATGGACACTGGTGGAGGGACGGGTACTTGATCATTGTATGACTGAAATGCAAGTACAAAAGTTTGTAAATCTGTAACTGTACCCTACGGTGATTCACTAATAAAAAAATTTTTTTAAATAAAAAAAAAATCAGAAGCAGAAACTAGAATCAGAAGCAGGAAGGAACTATAGCAAAGCAGAAGCAGAAGAGGAAACTAAAACAGGAGAAGTAGTAGAAGTAAAAGCACCAAGAGAAAGAGAAGTAGAGTATGAAAAAGGAGAAACAGGAGGAGGAGGGGGGAGGAGGAGGAGGAGGAGGGGAGGAAGAAGAGGAGGGGGGAGGAGGAGGAAGAGGAGGAGGAGGAGAAGGAAAAGGGAAAGAAGAAGAAAAAGAAGACGAAGACGAAGAAGAAGAAGAAGAAGAAGAAGAAGAAGAAGAAGAAGAAGAAGAAGAAGAAGAAGAAGAAGAAGAAGAAGAAGAAGAAGAAGAAGAAGAAGAAGAAGAAGAAGAAAAAGAAGAAGAAGAAAGAAGAAGAAGAAGAAGAAGAAGAAGAAGAAGAAGAAAAAGAAGAAGAAGAAAGAAGAAGAAGAAGAAGAAGAAGAAGAAGAAGAAGAAGAAGAAGAAGAAGAAGAAGAAGGAGAAGGAGAAGGAGAAGGAGAAGGAGGAGGAGGAGGAGGTAGAGGAGGAAAAGCAGAAAGTAATAAAACAGAAGAAACAGGAGGAGGAGGAGATAAAATACAGTAAGATGAAGAAGTATAGTAGAAGCACAAAGAGGACTAGGAGAAGGAAAAATAATAGGAAGAAGAACGAATAGAAAGAGTAGCAGCGAATGAGCAGAAGCAGATGCACAATCAACCCAAGCAGCTGAAAGATAATCTGAACCTAAAAAAAGTATTCGGAGAATTGAAAGAAGCAGTAGAAGCAAAATAATGCTAGTTGGAAAAGGAGGAAAGGCAAGGAATCAGAAAGGGAAGCTGCAGTAACAGTAGGAGAGAAGTTGGAGAAACAGAAGTACCAGAAGCGGAAGCTCCACACGCAGGAGCAGGAGAAAAGGAGAAGCAGAAGCAGTAGCATTAGCAGTAGCAGAAGCAGGAGAAGTAGAAAAAGCAGGAGAATCAATAGACGTAGGAGAAGCCGAAAAAGGAGAAGAAGCATTAGAAGTAAAATAAAAATAAGCAGAAGAAAATATACAGAAGCAGAAGTCGAAGAAGTAGGAGAAGCAGAATCAGCAGAAACAGCAGAAGCAGCAGAAGTATTAGAAATATGAAACATAGAACAAGCAGAAAAACAGAAGCAGAAGCATTAGAATTAGGAGAAGAGGAAAAACAAAAACCGAAGCAGAAGATCCAGATGGAGAAGAGGCAGAAGTACAAGCAGAAGAACTAGAAACACACAAATCAGAAGCAAAAGCTGAAGGAATATGGAATACAGAAGAAGCAGAAGTAGAAGAAGAAACAAGAGAAGTAGGAGTTACAGAATAAGAGAAGCAGGCACATTAGCAGTAGGCAAGGCAGAAGAAGCAGAAAAATTCGGGTAAGCAGAAGACAAAGAAGCTGAAGTAGGAGAAGCAGGAGAAGTAACTAAAGCAGAAGATGAAGAAGCATAATCTGAAGAAGCAGAAGATAGAGAAGTAGAAGAAGCAAAATAAGCAGTCAGAAGCAGAAGAAATCAGAAGAAGAAGCAGAAGCAGGAGACATAGGAGAAGCAGAATAAGTAGCAGAAGCAGAAGTTGATTAACCAGAAGAAGAATCAGGTGAAGCAGAGCACATAGAAGCCAAAGAAGCAGAAGCAGAAGCATTAAAAGTAGGAGAAGCAGAAGTAGAATCAAAAGCTGCTGAAGCATAAGTCGTAGAAGTAGAAGCATAAGCATGAAAAGTAGGAGAAGCAGAAGCAGGGGTAGCAGTAGCAGTAGCAGGAGAAGTAGAAGAAGTAGGAGACGTCGAAGAACCAGAAGCAGAAGCATTAGAGGTAGAAGAAGGAGAAGCAAAAGCTGGAGAAGCAGAAGTCAGAGAAGTAGGAGAAGTAGGAAAGGCAGGAGTAGAAGCAGCAGCTACAGAAGCAGAAGCATTAGATGTAGGAGAAGCAGAAGCAGCAGAAAGAGAAGCATTAGTTGTAGGAAATGTAGAAGAAGCAGAAAAAAGAGGAGCAGAAGCATTGAATTAGGAGAAGAGGAAGAAACAAAAACTGAAGCAGAAGATGCAGGTGTAGGAGAGGCAAAAGAAGCACAAGCAGAATAATTATAAGTATAAGAATCAGAAAAAGAAAAAGCAGACGAAATAAGGAATACAGAAGCACAAGGAGTAGCAAGAGAACCAGGAGATGTAGGAGATTCAGAATAAGAGCAGCAGACACATTAGCAGTAGGAAAGGCAGAAGAAGCAGAAGCAAAAGGTAATCAGAAGGAAAAGAAGCTGAATTAGGAGAAGCAGAAGTAGAAGTAGAAGATACAGAAGCATAATCTGAAGAAGAAGAAGACAGAGAAATGGAAAAGTAGAACAAGCACAGTCAGAGGCAGAAGAAATCAGTAGTAGAAGAAAAAGCAGAAGTAGGAGAAGTAGGAGCAAAAGTAGTAGCAGAAGCAGAAGTAAGTAGACGAAGCAGAAGAAGCAGCAAGAGAAGCAGAAGATGTAGAAGACAAAGAAGCAGAAGCAGAAACATTATAAGTAGGAGAAACAAAAGGAGCAGAAGCAAAAGCTTCAGAAGAAAAGTAGGAGAAGCAGAAGCAAAGCAAAAGCTGCTGAAGCAGAAGTCAGAGAACTAGGAGAAGAAGCAGAAGCAGAAACATGAGAAGTAGAAGAACAAGCAGTAGCAGTAACATAAACAGAAGTAGAAGCAACAGAAGAAGCAGGAGATGTAAGAGAAATAGTAGCAGAAGCAGGAGAAGTAGATGAAGCAGCAGCCAGTAGCAGAAGCAGAAACATTTGAAGTAGGAGACGCAGAAGAAGCAGAAGCAATAGCTGCAGAAGCAGAAGTTGGAGAATTAGAAGCAGAAGCAGCAGAAACAGAAGCAGGAGCATCAGAAGCAGCAGAAGCAGAAGCAGATGCAGAACCAGAAGCATTAGGAGAAGCAGAGGAAGCAGAAGCAGAAACATTAGGAGGCGTAGAACAAGCAGAACAAGCAGAAACATTGCTGTTATAAATAGAAGAGGAAGAAACAAGACGAAGAAGATGAAGGAGATGTAGGAGAGGCAGAAAAAGCAAAAGCATTAGAATAATAAGAATCATAAGAATCAAAAGCAGAAGAAATAGGGAAGTCAGAAGCAGCAGGAGTAAGAGGAAAACCAGTAGATGTGGGAGATGCAGAAGAAGAGTAGAAGACACATTCGAAGTAGGAGGGGCACATATCTCTTCAGTCTCAGCAATGGAAAACAAATTAGCAAATGCTTCCTTTCCAGCAGGTCCGACTTTAGGGGGGAGAAACTCCAAATAATAATAGTGAGGGTTTTTTGTTGAAATATTGAATGTAATCAAAGTAAAGTGAAATAAAAGTGAAATTTATCAGTTACACAGGCAGGGTGGGGAGCTGGGGAGGTGGGGGGTGAGGGGAGGTATACTGTGATTCTTGGTGGTGGAATATGTGCAATGGTGAAGGGATAGGTGTTCGAGCATTGTATAACTGGGACTTAAACCTGAAAGCTTTGTAACTTTCCACATGGTGATCCAATAAAAGAATAAATTTTTTAAAAATGTAGGAGAGGCAGAAGAAGCAGAAGCAGAATAATTAGAATAAGCAAAAGAAACAAAAGTTGTAGTAGGAGAAGCAGGAGAAGTAGCAGAAGCAGAAGTAGAAGAAGAAGTCAGAGAAGTAAGAGAACAGAATAAGCACAGGGAAAATACAGAAGTAGGAAGCAGAAGTAGCAGAAGCAGAAGTTGCAGCTGCAGAAGCAGGAGTAGGCAAGGCAGGAGGATAAGAAGCAGAAGCAGAAGAAGCAGAAGTACAAGCAGAAGCTGTAGATGCTGAAGCAGGAGTAATAGAAGCAAAAAAATGCAGAAATAGAAGTTGCAGAACGAGGAGAGAAGGAAGAAGAAGAAGAAGAAGAAGAAGAAGAAGAAGAAGAAGAAGAAGAAGAAGAAGAAGAAGAAGAAGAAGAAGAAGAAGAAGGAGGAGGAGGAGGAGGAGGAGGAGGAGGAGGAGGAGGAGGAGGAGGAGGAGGAGGGAGGAGGAGGAGAGGAGGAGGAGGAGGGAGGAGGAGGGAGGAGGAAGAGGGAGGAGGACGAGGGAGGAGGAGGGAGGAGGACGAGGGAGGAGGAGGGAGGAGGGGGAGGGGGAAGGGGAGGGGAGGAAGGGAGGAGGAAGAGGGAGAAGAAGACGGGGAGGAGGAGGAGCAGGAGGAGGAGATGTAGGATAAGCAGCAGAAGAAGAAGAATTAGCAGGAGAGGTAGGATATGTAGAAGAAGGAGAAGAGGCAGAGGTAGAGCATTAGGAGGAGAAGCAGAAGAATCAGAAGCAGAAGCTGTGTAGCAGGAGTAGCAGAAAACGGAGAAGCAGAAAAGAAGATGCAGAAGCTGCAGAAAACAGGAGATGTGAAGCAGAAGATCAGAAGCAGAAGCAGAAAAAGTAGAACAGTCTGAAGAATTAAAAGCAGAAGGAATAGAAGAAATGGGAGAAGGTGGAAAAGCAAAAGAAGCTGCAGTAGAAGCTGCAGAAGCATAAGAATCCAGAGAAGTAGGAGAAGCCTAAGAAGCATAGGCAAAATCGGGAGGAGAATCAGAAGAAGCAGGATCAGAAAGCAAAATCAAAAGAGTAGGATAAATCGGAGACACAGAAATGGCAGAAGCAAAAGAAATAGGATAAGCAGACGAAACAGAAGCAGGAGCTCCTGAATGAGTTGGGAAAAGAAGAATTAGAAAAGAAGCAGAAGCAGAAGGTGCAGGTGAAGTAGGTGAAGCAGAAGAAGGAGAAGCAAGAGCACGAGAAGTAGGATAGCAGAAGCAGTAGAAGCAGAAGCAGGAGAATCATAAGTAGGAGTATCAAAAGAAGCAAAAGCAAAGGCAGAAGCAGGAGAAATAGAAGAAGATGCAGAAGCAGGAGAATTAGGAGAATCAAAACAATCAGGTGCAGAAGCAAAAGCAGTAAAAACAAGTGGAGTAGGAGTAGCAGAAAAACAGAAGCAGAAGCAGGAGAATTGGGCAAGGTATGAGAAGCATAAGAAGCAGAAGCATTAGAAGTAAGAGAAGTAAAAGAAGCAGAAGCACAGGAAAGATAGTAGAAACAGAAGGAGAGGGTGGAGAAGCTGGAAAAGTAAGAGAAGAGAATAAGCAGAAGCATTAGAAGTAGGAGAAGAGGAAGAGGAAGAAACAGAAGCTGAAGCAGAAAATGCAGGAGATGTAGGAGAAGAAGCAGAAGCAGAAACATTAGAAGGATAGGAATCAGTAGAAACAGAAGCAGAAGAAATAGGGCATGCAAAAGAGCAGGAGTAGCAGGAGAATCAGGAGACCAAGGAGATGCAGAAGAAGAGAAGCAGACACATTAGAAGTAGGAGACGCAGAAGAAACAGAAGCAGAGGCAGAAGAATTATGATAAGCATATGAAACAGAAGCAGATGTAGGAGAAGCAGCAGAAGTAGCAGAAGCAGACAAAGCAGAAAAATAGAAGAGGAGAAGCAGAAACAGAAGCTGCAGAAGCAGGAGGAGCAGAAAGAGTAGGCGAAGAAGTAGCAGAAACAGAAGTAGGAGAAGCACAAGAAGCAGAAGCAGAAGCTGCTGATGATTAAGCAGGAGTAGGAAAGGCAGAAGGATCAAAAGCAGATGCAGATGTAGGAGAATCAGACAAAGCAGAAGGAGTAGCAGGAGAAGAAAGACATGAAAGAGAAGCAGAAGAGGCAGAGACAGAACCATTATAAGAAGCAGAAGAAGCAGGAGATGTAGGGGAATCAGAAGCAGATGCAGAAGCAAGTGAAGTGGGATAGCAAAAAAAGCAGCAGAAGTAGGAGAATCAGGAGAATAGAAGCAGAAGAAGCAGAAGCAGAAGAAGCAGAAGCAGAAGAAATAGGAGAAGCAGAGAAGCAGAAGGAGTAGCAGAAGAAGCAGAGACGTAGACAAAGCAGAAACAGAAGCGTTAGAAGTAGGAGAAGGAAGAAGCAGAAGAAAAAGCTGCAGAAGCAGAAGTTTAAGAAGTAGAAGAAGCAGAAGCAGTAGCAGGAGAAGTAGGAGAAGCAGTAGAAGCAGAAGCAGATGTTGCAGAAGCAGGATCAGGAGAAGTAGGAGAAGTAGAAGAAGCAGTAGCAGTAGCAGAAGCAGGAGAAGTAGAAGATGCAGAAGAAACAGGAGAGGCAGAAGATATAGGAGAAGCCAGAGAAGCTAAAGCAGAAGCATTAGAAGTAGAAGAGGTAGGAAGCAGAAGCAGAAGCTGAAGCTGCAGAAGCAGAAGTCAACGAAATTAGAGAAGCAGAAGAACAGAAGTAGGAGAAGTAGGAGAAGCAGAAGAATCAGAAGCTGCAGAAACAAAAGTAGGAGAAGCTGGAGAAGCAGCAGAAGCATTAGCAGGAGAGGTAGAAGCAGAAGCAGAAGCTGCAGAATGGGAAGCAGAAGCAAAAGTAGGAGAAGGAGAAGACAAAGCAGAAGAAGCAGAAACAAAAAGCAGCAGCAGAAGAAGGAGGGGGGAGGAGGAGGGGGAGTGGAAGGAGAAGAAGCAGATAGAGGAGGAGTGGGGCAGGGGAGAAGCAAGGGGTGGGGAAGGGGACAAGAGGGGGAGAAGGAGACTGAGGTGGAGGTGAGGGAGTAGGCGGTGAAGGGTAGAAGTGGGAGAGGGAAGGGAGGGGCTGCAGAGGAGGGGGATGGGGAGAAGGTGGAGTGGGAAGAGGTGGTGGTAGAGGGGGATGGGGGAGAGCGGAGGGGTGTAAGAGGAGTAGTGGGACTGGGAGGAGTTGGAGGAGGAGAGGTGGGAGAGATATTGGAGGCAGAGGGGCAGGGGCATGACGATGACGAAGAGGCTGATGGGAGGAGAATAAGAAGGATGACAAGGAGGAGGAAGAAGAAGAAGAAGAGGTAGAGGCAGAAGAAGTAGCAGCAGACGGATCATAAGCAGAAGTCACAGTAGCAGGACAAGAGAAGAAGCAGAAGACAAGCAGGCAGAGGAAAAAGGGAACGGTAGGAGGAGTGGAGGAAGGGCAGGTTTAAGTGGAGAAGTGGGAGGAGGGGAGAGGTAGGAGGAAGGGGAAGAAGATGAAGAGTGGAATAGGAGGGATGGGGAGGAGAGGAATGGGGAGTAGGACTATGGGGAAAGGGGAGGAGAAGGAGGGGGAGGAGAGGAGGGGGTGGAAGACTGAGGGGGAGGAGTGGGAGGTGAGGAGGAGGAGGAATATGAGGAGGGGGAGAAGTAAAAGAGGGGAAGGAGGAGGAGGGGAAGGAGGAACATTATGAGGAGGAAGAGGCAGAAGATGAGACAGAGAAGGAGAAGGAGATGGAGATGGAGAAGAAGGAGGAGGAGGAGAAGGAGAAGAAGAAGAAGGAGGAGGAGAAGGAGATGGAGATGGAGAAGAAGGAGGAGGAGGAGAAGGAGAAGAAGAAGAAGGAGGAGGAGAAGGAGAAGGAGAAGGAGAAGAAGAAGAAGAAGAAGAAGAATGATGAAGAAGAAGAAGAAGAAGAAGAAGAAGAAGAAGAAGAAGAAGAAGAAGAAGAAGAAGAAGAAGAAGAAGAAGAAGAAGAAGAAGAAGAAGAAGAAGAAGTAGGAGGAGGAGGAGGAGGAGGAGGAGGAGGAGGAGGAGGGAGGAGGAGGAGGGAGGAGGAGGGAGGAGGAGGGAGGAGGAGGAGGAGGTGAAGGGTTAAGGAAGAGGAGGAGGTAAAGGAAGAGGATGAGGTAAAGGACGAGGTGAAGGAAGAGGAGGAAGTGAAGGAAGAGGAGGAGGAGGAGGAGGAGGAGAAGAAGAAGAAGAGAAGAAGGGAGAAGGAGAAAGGAGGAGAAAGCAAGCAAGGGAGAGGGGGAAGGAACGGTAAGATGGTAGGCAGCATGGATGGAAGGATTGGCCAGATAGCAGTAACCTTTATGGAAAAAATAAAGCCAGGTGGATGCGGCGGGGAAATGACTCATTACATACAGTTATCAGGGAGCACCTCTTTGAAGGAGAGACTTTAAAGATAAAACATGAAAAATCGGACTCAGAACCTAGTGCAGCAGATTTCAGTCAAAATCCAGCAAGTTCAAAGGCTCCAAAGTACAAAAGATCCTGTGGTGTTTTATGAACTAGCAGGAAGCCAACACAGAAATTAATAATGCCCAGAAGTAGGTGAGGTCAACAAGACAAAAATCTACCAGAATTTAGTATCTAAAACAGGAGAGCGAATACAATGTAAATACATGAATAAAGGTTTTAGAGAAAGTGAAACAAGGATTCTGAAGAACCTAAGAAGCAGAGTCCAAGGCTGGTATACATATGAAACCGGCTGAAAACACACAGGTTTATTACTATACCCTACACCTGCAATTATCAGGAATTTCAATTATCCAAAGGGACAGAACCAGTTTTAGCCATTGGTTACTGTTAAAGATATTAAAGATAAATGTTCTGGTGTGCGGTATATGTGTTTCTACATGTTATTAATACAATCATGTGTTTTAAGTGCTCTGGTATATTCAATTTATATGGTATCTTTAATTGAATTTTGGTTGTTAAAGCCAACTTTATACTTTTAAGCTATATGCCATTTTTAAATAGGGTATTTCTCTAAGTTGCTTGATTTGGTTTTCTAGTATTCAGCTGAAGACTTTTGTGTCTATACTCATGAGAACATTTGTCAATTTGGGGGGTAAACTTTGATTCTGGTATGAGAGTAATATTGATCTGAGTAAGAATTTTTAAATTTTTGTTTCTATTGAAGAGAGTTTTGTGACGAACAAAACTATTGTTGGTGGTTTTTCATGCACATAATTCCAACACCCCCATCACCGTACAGACACTTCCCTCCCCAAAGACCCCAGTGTGGAGGGGTGCTGATTAAGAAACTGTGCCTCCTTCGTTATTATTTTGAAGGTACTGGGACAATTAGCATCGAGTTTTTAAACATTTGGTAACTTTAAATTTCTGCCATAATCCATATGGTAAAATCAGCGTGGTGTGTAATTTATAAGGAGTTAGTTCATTTCTAATATAATCTTTTATTAAAGGTCAGATAAAAATTTCTACTTCTTTCTCAGTTCCAGTCATTTTTATATTTTAGTAATGTTATTCTTCTATCTTTGCTGTTGGTCAGTCTTACTATAGCTTTTAGATTGGTTGATATTTTCAAAGATCTAACATTCTTAGTTACTCTTTAATATTTTAGCATTCTATTTCATTTAATTTCCATCAATATTCATTATTTAATTCCTTCTGCTCATTTGGGTTTAGTCTGTTGATCTTTGACTAGTATCTCAAGGAACAAGAATAGGGTATTGGTTTCAGATGCTTCTTTTCAAATAGTCTTTATGGTTATAACCTGCCCACTGATATCTGTGTTAAGCTGATAAATTACCGAAGTTCCTACAAAGACTTAGTTTAGGAAAACAGAAAGAAATGGGAGAGTCAAGCAGAGAAGCTCCGGATTGTGGAAGGAGTATCCTAAAGCAGGACTCCTCCAGGAATTTCGATACTCTATGCACCATTTTCCTTCATTGCAAATTATTTTATATTTTTCTTTTTTTCTTCTCTGGCCTGTTGCTTAGTTAGGAGTATGATAATGTCTTCCCTTATCCATCCCTCCCCTATTTTTGGTTTTGGGGCCATACCCAGTGGTGCTCAGGGCTTACTATTGGCTCTACATTCGGAGATTGCTCCCAGTGGGGCTCAAAGGACCATATGGGCACCAGGGATCAAACCCGGGTCCTCCCTCCTTGTGGTACTATCACTCCAATCCTCACCCATAATTCCACCAGATGAATAAAATTTTTCAAATTCCCTTTCTGCTGTTGATTGCTAATTTCATTCATCTGTAATAGGATAAAGAGCTTTGTATGGTTTTGTATAGTTTAAAACTGAAAACTTATGAACCTTTACAGGTTTAAAGCATACAATTCTTATTTTTTGGTTCACTCCAGAAAATACGCCTGAGAATCCATATGCTCTGCGACTGTTTGAGGGAGCAATGGCCCGTTCGATTCACTTCACGGATACTGCTGTTCCATCTTCTGTTTGTGCTGATGCTCGGCCTAACTGTTGTTTTTAGGGACCTCACCATCATTTTTCCAGCCAGTAGTAGCAGGGATCAAACTCAATGCCTTGCACAGGCTAGTATGTACTCTGTCCCTTGAGACTAGCCCCTGTCTAATCAATTTTTTTTTATCAAAATCGAGTCCTGAAACGCTCCATGGTTAGTCCTAAATTGCCTACTTTTCCTTTTAATACTGTCGGTTTTACATAACATTATCTGAGATTCTGTGCTTAGTTATATATAACTTCGTAATTGTCATCTCTTCTGGATGGCTTGGCCTTTTATCATTCAGAGCTCTTCAAGGCTGTTTACAGAACGAAGGAGAAAGGTCGGGAACAAGCAGTTCTGTTCTAATGGAGAGACAGTCATTTAAAAACATAACATTTCTCAGATTGTTGTGAACTTTTGGTTACTTTGGAGAAGGTTTATTTTGCAGTTTCAAAAATGTTCTTATTGCTTCTGTGGAGAAATAGATTTTCAAAAGTCCTTAGTCCAAATTCCAACATTTCTACCTCATTAAAGATTAGGGATGAGGGGTGTTGGGCCCCACGGGGTGGTGCTCAAGGGTCCCTCCTGGCAGTGCTCAGGGCACCATGTGTGGAGCTGGGGATCAAACCAGACCATTATCCTTAGCCTTGATTCTAACTCTCAGCCCGTCATTAAAGATTTATTCCTTTAAATGCCTTTTTTAGAACTTAAAATTTAAATGACTATCAAATATACCCGTGGTGTATTTGATATGCCAAAAACAGTAACAACACGCCTCACAATGGAGACATTACTGGTGCCCGCTCGAGCAAATCGATGAGAAATGGGATGACAGTGATACAGTGATACAGTGATCAAATATATATACATTTTTATCTGAATTTCAGGACATATTCCCTTAATTTTCCTCATATTTACCTTTCCTATCTTTCATGTTGACTGAAACACACTCTTCTGCAGACTCTGAATTAATAATTCTTGGTACATTAACCTACATCCAATAAGTTCGTGGTGGCTCTTTCTGCCTTTGGCTTTAAGGCATGTCCATATAGAGGACACCTAAATCCCTGCTCCATGGCCACTTTCTGAACACCAACTTCTATCTCCTGTAACCATCATTCAGACATGCCAATGGACTTTTTCTTTTTCTAGTTCTTGGGCCACACCCAACTGTACTGAGGGACCCCTCCTGGCAGCTCTCTGGGGACCCTATGGAGTGCCAGGGATTGATCCAGGGTCAATACTTTCAAGGCAAGCACTGAACCCACTGTACTAGCCCTCTGGCTCTAGACACACTGCATTTCCCTCTTTTTTTTTTTTTTTGCTTTTTGGGTCACACCCGGCGATGCACAGTGGTCACTCCTGGCTCATGAACTCAGGAATCACCCCTGGCGGTGCTCAGGGGACCATATGGGATGCTGGGATTTGAACCCATGTCAGCCGCATGCAAGGCAAATGCTCTACCTGCTGTGCTATCACTCCAGCCCCGCATTTCCCTCTTAAAGCGCTACCCTAACTATTGCCTGAGTCTTAAAGTCAGATTTTGACATTTATTGTAAGTTGGTATCTCCTTCTAAGTATAAAATAGAAAATAAAGTTGAGAAATCAGAAAAATAAAAGCAATATTATAATTACCCTGGGAGAACTAAAGCTTAACTCTAGCTGTAGAATTAAAGCAAAGGTGTCTGCTCTTACAGACAGCAGTAGGAAGAAACTCTGGCACATGGAGTCAAAATTTGAAAACTTCCAGAAGTGTAGGCGTACACATTAATATGATCATTTTTTTATGTATTATAATGGTATTTTGTGACCCTGACTTAAATATTAAAAAGTCTGTATACAATGGGCAAAACTTACAAGTATTCTTTAGATAAATTTTCACACTATATAAAACCCTCAAATTTTAATTTTGACTTTGAATTCTGTGTACTATCTTCAGTTTAAATATATAAATTTAAATAAAATTTATAAATATATTTATACAAATATACATTCATATATTTGCAGAAAATATATAATATAAATATTACAATATCTTCAATATATTCATATATAACACACATATAAATATATAATGAAAATAATATACATATATTTATATTCATGTATTTACAGATATATATTTATACATATATTTATATACATATACTTAAATTTTATATTTATTTATATTTATTTTATTCATATTTTAATGTAATTTTATGTATTTTACATGTATTTTATATATGTATAATATAAATATAAAAAACTTATTAAAATATACAAAACTTGTTATTCAGATATCATCCAATTAGATTTGCTAGCAGTTCTCAGTATTTTAAAATCTTTATACAGTACTGGTCCTTACTAATACTTCTAAGTTTACTATCTCTTATTTATCTAAAATTAAAAACTTGAATTTCCATAATAATGAACGATCAAAAACATGAATATAGTCAAAATATTTTATTAATTGCATGTAATTTCTGTTTCCTCATCTTGTTTTGGGGCCACACCTGGCTGTGCTCAAGGCTTGCTCCTGGCTCTGTGCTGGGGACTGAACCTAGATCAACTGAGTGCAAGGCAAGCACCTTAGCCACTAAACTATGTCTCCAGCCCACATCCCCATAACTTTTACTTCTTACAATTCACAATTTTATTACTGAATCTTAGTTTAAATCTCAGTTTAATATGTCAAAAATTTGTAAAATTATATATAATAACATATTTTAGATAAAATATTAATATATAACATGCAAATATAATAAATATAAATGAATTGTATAAATAAACATTTATATGTGCTGGAGTGATAGCGCAGCGGGTAGGGCATTCACTTTGCACGCGGCTAACCAGGGTTCGATTCCTCCACCCCTCTCAAGAGCCTGGCAAGCTACTGAGAGTGTTTTGCCTGAACAGCAGAGCCTGGCAAGCTACCGGTGGCGTATTCGATATGCCAAAAACAGTAACAACAAGTCTCACAATGAAGACATTACTGGTGCCCGCTCGACAAATCGATGAGCATGGTATGACAGTAACAGTGATAGTGATGTAAATATATGTGAATACATAAAAATATACATATATCTATACATACATACATGATGTCACGATCACAATCACAAAATTCCGTTGATCGTCGAGTGGCTCGAGCGGTCTCAGTAACCTCTACATTTGTCCTATCCCTGAGATTTTAGAAGCCTCTCTTCTCGGCCTTCCAAAGGATGCCGCATTGGAGGCTCTTTCAGGGCCAGGGGAATGAGATTCATCTGGTTACTGGCTTTGGCATATAGATACACCATGGGAAGCTTGCGAGGCTGTCCCATGTGGGCAGGAAGTTCTCAGTAGCTTCCGAGTTTCTCCCAGAGGGAAAAGTAGGTTATAAGATATTTTCTGGGAGCTTGCTTTTAAGTTTCTGGATGTTAGCCATTGATGGGATTACACATACCTGGGTTCCTCTGCCAGTACCTTCATGTGTGAGGCTTGTCCGAATGTGTGGAGAGGGGCCTTGAGCATAGCTGTGGCTAGGTTCCGGTGGTCTTCGGCCACCGGGAGCTCTGCTCGGGGCGGGTAGGGAAGCTGGAGCCCATCCCCTCCGAGGGGCCCCGGGGAAGAGAGCCAGGCGTGCGGGCAAGAGACTCACTTTTCAATATACAAGATGTATTTATTTTATATATTTTTCTTATATTTATATTATACACATATAAATATATATAAAATACATAAAAGTTCACTACAAATATAAATATATAAATAAAATAAATATCAATGAATATAAGTTAAAAATATATTTAAAAAATTAAAATAAATAAAAAATATTTATATGTATGTATATGTTTATATAAATATGTATAAATAGATATAAAATACATATAAATATATGTATATTATATTCAAATTATATATTTATATGTTATATATTTATATAGTATGTTTTAATAAGTATATTAAATATAATATTTATGCCTTAAATTTTATATAAACATAAATTTATATTTATGTAAATATATTTACACATTTATATATTTATCGTCCATAAATGATTTGTAGTATATACTTATATACTCTGCTGATTATCCTATTTCTAATTTTTATTTATATAATTATACTTATGAATTTATATATTTATATAAATTTATATGTTTATATAAATATACTAACATGTTTATATCAAATCAAAAATATAAATTCACATGAATATATTGAATATTTTAATAATATAATGAATATTTTAGTAAATATAATGAATATTCTAATAAATTCATAAATAGTTAAATGAATATATAAATATGTAATGTACATATGCAAATATATAAATGAAATAAAGATGATATAACTAAAAATAAATATGAATAAAGAAATGATAAATGATAAATATATAAAATATATAATGTATTTATGTAATAATATATAAAAGAGTAAAGAGTCCCAACAGGCTGTCCGAGGGTTGCAGTTTGTTATATAGACTAGCTTTCCTGTTTTTCTGTCTCCAGCCATTTGTTATTACGCTATGCTTCTTCATTCTGTGTCTGTCCCTCTCCCTGACTTTTCTCAGCATGATCCATTCAGTTCTATCCACTAGCAGCAAATTGTGTGATTCTGTCTTTTCTTATTGTTTAACAGCATAGAGACCATCGTTTCCTTACCCAGTCATCCTTACCTGGGCGCTTGGGTTGTTTCCAGATTTTGGTTATTGTGAATAGTGTCGCAAGAAACATAGGAGCACAAATCTTTCCTGAATCAAGATTTTGGCCTCCTGGGGTAAAATGTCCAAGACTGGGCTTCCTAGGCCATATAGAAATTCAATTCTCCTTCTCCCTCCTTCCCTTACTTACGATTTTCCTTGGCGCAGCTCACTTTACAGCATCCTTCCTACTTTCCTTCAGAATTTGTGGTTTATTTGATCTCTATAATATATGCCCCAGGAAAGCAGGGTTTCTTTTCATTCATGGATATATCTAACCTCCTAGAAGAAGGCCTTTGGGCTCATCTCTGTCCCTGACACAGGAGACACATCTGTCAGCATTGGACAATGTGCCATGCATAATGATCTGGGCCTTTCAGATGCACATTCCCACATTCTGCTTGCAAATACAGAGATAAATCAAATTTAGACATGATCCACACAAACCGTGGCACGAGCCCTGAAGACTTCCTACAGGAAACTGAGTCCCAAATTCCCTAGCGCCATAAACTCACTCAAACTATATTTAATTTGGATTTTTCTAATACATTTGAAAACAGGACATGTCTATTCATTCCCTGTCAGAGTTATAGCTAATAGAAAAGGCAATATTTTCTAAAAATGAGGAAATCTCGAGAGTCTTTTCCTGTCTGCCACTTACTACAGAAAACCGGCTCCAAGTACCTGGGGATTTCAGAAGCAAATACAGAGTGTGTGGAAGGAATCCTGACTTCAGGAAGTTGCATTTCTGACCCACTCTGCCTCCTAGATAAATTAGGAAGAGCTGTTTCGGTGTAATTACAGAGAACTTCATGTGAAATAGTGAGACGAGGTTTGCTATCTACAAAGAGCAGTAGATTAAAGGGTAAGTGTCAGTTCTCAGCGCAGCCCCGCTCCTGGACCATTCCCCGCCTGTGGCGCATCAAAGGTCTTAGCCTCGAAATGACTAAGAGACAGACAGGAAGTGCTGTGTTTTTCAAAAGACTATCTGAGAAAGAGAAGGCACAAAAATACATACAACTCCCAAACTTCAGGGGGCAGGCATGCACATCCATAGGAAAATCTTCCAAGTGCATGGGGCATTCAGCATGAATTGTTAACCTGGAAAAAGAAGACAAAGAAATTCAATCACACTCAAATTAATGCTGTAAAGATGAAGCCCAATCCTAACACAGTGCTCTAGAGAATAAGAGAATTCCCTGGGACCCATGTTCTGAGGAACACAGGGGAAGGAATAAATAAACTGGGAGGCCTCTTAAAGCAGCATCCATCATTCAGATATTTAGATAGAATCTGAACCCCAGTTTACCACCTTTAGAATAACAGATAGAACTTAGTCACCCCAGCTGAGCTCCCTTAATTGCTCACCCGACATCCCCCCAACACCCCAGGAGTCTGGAAATACCAGGTCCTGACTCATTCACTCCTGAGAGAAGCTAAATTATTTCAGAAATAATCCTCGGCAGGATACCCTAGGAGTTAACCAATTAAAAGAACATACTGGAGATGGAAGGGCTGTGGCAGGGAAATCTGTACCCACATATCGAACAGGTACAAAGCAGAAGGTAGCCGCACTGCTCACAGCAACTGCCAGGGCCTTGCAAAGGGTCACTGTCGAGGAGCACATGTGCAGAACTATGCATCTGGAAATGCCCAGAACAAAACCACAAGGCAAACACAGGATGCAAACCCCTCTGCAGTCAAGTCTAAAAAGCTCATGTTTTTTTTTTTTTTTGGTTGGGGAAAGACAAGCGTGTGGGTAGTGGTGGTTTGAACCACATCCAGCAGTGCTCAGGGATTACTCCTGGCTCTGTGCTCAGGTATATGTAGTGTTGGATCAAACCAGCTTTGGCCATATGCAAAAGTGACTTACATCCTGTACCATTTCTCTGGCTAGTCTTCTTTGGGGTGGGGGCCTCAAATTTCCCTGGCCTATAAAATACTCCTCTAAGTTGAAAGGGGACCCACACAGTAAAAATTCAGAGTTCTTCAGAGAGGAACTGAAGGAGCTACTTCTAAGTAACTTGTGCACCTTCCCGTCATAACTGATCCAATTCCTGTGAGGCTCTTACAGTGGAGCTGGTCCTCACTAACATCTTCAATCCCGGTTAACCCTAAGGAATGTGCTGCATAGCACAAAGGACCAGTGCAGAAACAATGGACATCACTCAGAGTCAGCTGATAAAAGCAAACATGGGTGTTAGCAAGAATGGGAGGCTCAGAGACTGAAACGGAGGATGTGTCCGTGAGGAAATACTTTCCCATCTTTTATTTCCAGTTCCCCTGTCTAAATAAACAGAAGTTGGAATTAGATGCCAAGCTCTTGTCTAGCTCTAACAAATTCTTTGGGCATTTACAAAATGTCTCCTGTGTCTTAAACAAACGCTTAATTCTCCAGTCACCCTGCAGCATCCTACCAAATCATCTTTTATTCTTAAGATACAAAGGCAGGTTCATGACTCAAAGAATCTGACACAAGAGAAATGTATTTCATCAAGAACCCCGAGTCTAGTGTTGGATACTTAAAAGTTGCCACAAGGGTTTAATAAAGAAAACGGTGTTCCTTTTTCTACACTTATATTAGTATTTCCAATATACTGCTTCTTATAAGTAATGCCAAGGGGAAATTGTTTTATGTCTATCTATCAGGCCCAGGGACACAGCAAAGAAGACGACAAAAAGAGATTTCTGCAAGAGACTGAAGGTACTGATTCCTGGTTAAGAATGGAACTGATTTATAACAACTGTCCTCTCTTTCTCTTTCCTTTTATTCTGTATCTTTTCTTTGCTTTATTTATTTTTTCTTTCAGGTTGTTTATTTTACCATTTATCAGAGTTGTTTTTTATATTACATGCTGCATTGTTATTTTTGGATTGTTTTTAAAATTTTACCATGCAATTTAAATAATTATTTATTTTGGGTGGGTTGGTGCTCAGAGACTTATGAGTCTGAGCTCAGGGGTCACTTCTGGAGGTGCTCAGGGGACTATCTGTGAATCTTGAAATCGAAGCAGACTTGATTGCATGTGACGCAAGTGCCTTTCTCCCTGTACTCTCTGTTTTTTTTTTCCTTTTTGAGTCACATCTGGTGATGCACAGGGTATACTCCTGCCTATTTGCTTTATTTTTTCTTCTTTTTCTTTTTCTTTTTGGCCTTACCTGGTGATGCTAGAGGTTACTCCTGGCTCTGTGCTCAGGGACTACTCCTGACCTTGCTCAAGGGACATTATGTGGTACTGGGGATTGAACCTGGGTTAGCTGCGTGTGAGGCAAGTGCCCTGCCCAATGTGCTATCTCTCCGGCGCCACTTTCCTATCTTTCTTTTCTACTTTTGCCCATCCACATTAAGCACAGAGCAGAGAGAACACAGGTGTCTATGTAACAGGGTACTTCAGAACCCAATCACACCCTGCTCCTCAGACACGTTCTCTACACACCTGAATGCCTGCTGCCTTCTGGTGCTATAGTATCTTCTCTTTTTGCTGTGCACCACCTTCAGACAACTTAAGTCCTTCTGCAGAGCAATGGCCCCACTAAGCCTAATATAGTTACCACAGTCTACACCAGAGACAAAACTGTCCTCCCCCCATTGGTTTGTTCTTGTGACAAGAGTCTTGAGGTCCATGAACTTAGCACATTTTAAGTGTGCAATATTGTACTGTGAATTGGCAAACATTGACAGATATTACTCCAAGCAAAACATACCAAACAACCACAGATCAGGATCAGACAATACAGAGGGCAGAGTGCTTGCCTTGCACTGGGCTGACCCAGGCTGGATCCCTGGCAACCCCTATGGATCCATGGGATCACTGGGAGTGATCCCTGAGTGCAGAGCCAGGAGGAAGCTCTGAGCACTGCTGGGTGTGACCACCAAATAAGATGGCTACAACTGATGTACCAGGAATAGCACACCACACTAGATGGGATACAAAGTAAAAGACAACCAATCTCGATTAAAAAATATTAATACACAAGGTTTAATCTGTAACAACGTATTAGTAATCTCTAATACAAGGGCTCATTGGCTCCAGGGTGAGATACAACAATCTTCGAACACTTTCTTCTCAGGAAATCTTTTTTTGATCATCCTTAGCCAATCATTCATAACAAGTAATACACAATAAATTGTTTAGGGGATGCTATGGGGGCAGGCTTTGGTGGTGGTTGGGAAAATTGGAAATAACGGTGGTGGGATTGGTGTTGGAATATCACACGGAATAAATCATCGTGAACAACATCATAAAAACAAAAGTAAATTTAAAAAATTAAGATATCTATGAGTCCTCCTTTACTAAATCTGTAAACCATAACAAATTACTATGTGTTCTTGCATATTTTCTGTTTGTATATACTCATGCCAATGTGTGTAAGATTGCATTCAAAGTGTTGTTTATTGAATATTGTTGCTAGTGACAAAAACATTAGAAATAAAGTGAAAATCTATCAAAAAAGTGATATGAGCACTCTAAATGTTTCTGTTGGCCCTACAATATATTCTCTGGAGAATTATATATTCAGTTTTCTTTGCCCATGTTCTGACTGAAGTGCGTAATTTTGCTCCTGTTGTTGTGTGAGTTTTTGTGTATTCTGGATATCAATTGGCCTGTGAGATGTGAAATAAGAAAATATTCTTTCCAATTTTTAGATTACTTTTTAAGTTTTGTGGTAGTGAATGTCTCACTATGTTTTCTTCTGTGTATTACACGGTTTTCGGTTTAATTTCCAAACCTTAAATAAATTTTGTATAAATTTTTGTGCATGTTTTACAATGAGAGAAAGAAATTAAGATGTCTAGAGTCCTGTGAAAAGGTATTGAGCATCGTAAGTGAGGTCCTTTGCAGCGCCACAGCGTGCATCTGGTGAGCAGCATGCCAGCCACAGGTGCCACCTGCCATGGCTGCTCTCAAAGATGAGGCGGCTGCGGAAATGGCCTGTGTGGAGGGCTGGGGCACTGAGCCCACGAAAACAGCACTTCAGCTCTTCATTTGACTTTGCGGAGACCCTATCCTCTGCTACGCAACAATTGCTGTGCATTCCACCACCTAAAACCGAGATGCACCACTGCCACTAGCCACACCATGGCATGTGTCCCCCCTCTGCCAGCATGGACATCCCTTACACAACATGCCACTCGTGGCCTGGGCCTTAGAAGATTGTGCACAAGCCTGTCTCTGGCCTTCTCCTCCATGGTTCTCTAGCGCCAGCCACACTAGCTCCTCACTGCTCTTCCCCTGGAGTCTCTGGCTGCTGACACCTGGCCACTCTCTGCTCTCTCGACTCCATGGCAACGGCACTCTCTGCCCATCTGAATGAACACATACCATGCCGGGCAATTTGTTTTTCTGTTTAGCATCATTTTTCTTTCCTTGCTTTAAAGTTCTGGCTTTCTATCTTGTCTTCTCTTTGATGTGTGCCAAGAGCCAAGATCAAAATCTAGACTAAGCCATTGTTCAATCCACTTCCAGCAAGTTGAAAAAGTAATGGCTGAGGTTTTCCCTAACAGCACGGACACCTGTAGGGACCATGTGGAGAGGCGGTAAGCTATTCCTAAACATCCCAGCCGACTTACATCTCAGAGTGATTCCATCAAGGCGGAACAGCTTTTTTGTTGTTATTTTTAATTGTAGCTTTATTATAACAAGATTATTTATTGAATTTAAATGTATTTTTCATTAACTCAAATTTAAAATATTTGGGGGTATCTAGAAAACAAAATGACAATTTTTACATTTCAGAAGACTTTGTCTAATGGCTTTTCCCCACCAAAATATCAAGCACATTAAAAACAATCTTCAGTTCAAGCACATGTAATTATAAAAAGTCACTATAATTACTAGTATTTTTAGTATTTTAGTACTTAGTATTTTTTTCTAATGGAACTAGAAAACTTCTAAGTCCTCATCTGAGTTTTCCAGATATGACTTTTTAAATTAAATGACAGTGAGATACAGTTACAAGCTTTCATGAGTTTGAGTTACAATCATACAATGATCAAATACCCATCCAGCCACCAGTGCACATTCCCCACCACTCCCCGGTATACCCCTCCTTTCCCACCCTCCCCCCGCCTCCATGGGAGTCAGCTTAAGAAGTTCTCATCAATGAGACCACAGCCTGCCTCCTCCATTTCAGAGCCAGG
This sequence comes from Sorex araneus, assembly GCF_027595985.1. Classification (NCBI taxonomy): domain Eukaryota; kingdom Metazoa; phylum Chordata; class Mammalia; order Eulipotyphla; family Soricidae; genus Sorex; species Sorex araneus. The sequence goes on along the minus strand of NC_073313.1, from coordinate 60,016,131 downwards.
GTGGCCTTAGAAAGAGCATCAAGTTTTATCCCCCTCATACCTGACACATCAGAAAACAGAAGTGAATTAAGTTGCTTCTAAGAAATAAAAATACATGAGCAAATATACCAAGATTGTTGTCCTCCTAGAGTATATATCTGAGTAGCAGTAACACAAAAATTCTACAGTATATTAAAAGGTGAGAAGCCTCAGGAAGAAAAATAACAGATGTGTATCAAATGTTGGCGGGAAATGGCAGTTTTCAACAAGATATTCAGGTAACATCTCACTGAGTAATTGAAATCTGAAGCTTGTGGCCACCTGGGGAAAGAAGATTTGAAGGAGAAAAGCAAATGCAATGGCCCTAAGGTGGGAGTATGTCCAGTGTATCGAGAAAAAAACAAGTAGATTACTTGTGGCTATAATGTAGAAATCAAGAGGGAGACTAATAAATGAGTTCAAAGAGAAACCCATGGGCAAGTAGACAAGACAGCGTAAGGTCTCTATGTGGATAATTTGTGGAAGAGGGACAGGAATTATCAGAGAAGAAATAAAATGCCCATTCAGGATCCAAGCTCCTCAAAATTATGAGAACAAGACTTTCTCTTGTGTAAAGGGCATTTGTGAGAAAATTACATCTAGTATGACAGTAGATGAAAAATTCTCTTTTAAATATTTCACTTTTGTTTGTACTCTTGCCCACGGAAATCACAAGTAAGTTAAGGCTATACATTCTCTCACTCAATATTGTTCTGGAGTAAACTTTAATCAGTACAAGAAGAAAAGGAATAGGGCGTGAGTAATAATGTGTATCAACTTCCATTTTGGTGTTAAAATAGATATTGATGATAGCTGTCCAATTCTCTGAATTTAGATGTACAGTCAAATAATGATGATTCATGTGAAAATACAGCTGTTTAAAGTGTAGGAAAAGAAAATAAAGATTGGAAATAAAATTAACTTAGTTGTAAATATTAATGGTTTAGTCAGATATTCTGTTTATAAAATAGAAATCCTAATATCAAGTTTCTCTGCAAATTCATCTGTAGCGTCAACATGTATCTTATGAAAATCTCAGAGTTTCATTTTGTGAAAAGAGAAAACTGATCCTAAATATTTTATGATAAGACAGAGAATCTAGAATAGCGAAAACATCTTTCAAAAGAAAACTACATGCGAACTTGCACTTTCCAATTTCAAAGCATACTATAAAACCACAAAAACCAACTTGATTTGGTCCAAAGGTAGACAATATGCAACAAAGCAAAAGGATATAGAAGGCTCGCCACAAGTGTGTGGGTGAGGGGGAGGACATGGAGGGCAGTTAGAATAAAAAAGGGACCAATATGAAAATAATAGAAATGATCACTCTAGACAAGAACTGAGTGTTGTAAGTAGGTAAAGGGATATATTTGATAACCTTTCAGCATCTATATTGCAAACAATAATACCCAAAGGGAGAGGGCTGGGGGAGACAGATATAGAAAGAGAAAGAGTCCCTGCCATAGAAGTGGGGTGGTGGTGGAGGGAGGGGAAACTGGAAACTGGTGGCAGGAAATGGACAATGATAAAATCCAACTATGAGCAACTTTGTAACTGTGTATCTCACTGTGATTTAATTTAAAAGTATAAATTTATTTTTTTAAAAAAGAAAAAGAATTAAAAAATCCACATGGTGATTCAATAAAAAAAAATTAAAAATCAAAAAATAAATGTGTGGTAAATTGGTTTTTGACCAAGGTACCAAGTTCAGTGAAGAATGAAGGGTTTTTCAATAAATGGTGCTGAGAGAACCTGATATTTACCTAAAAAATCAACATAAACCTTATTTCATATCATTAGCAAAAATCAAATCCAATGTGTCACAGACAAAAGTTTAAATCAAAACTTCTAAAAGGAATCAAAGTAAAATTTTCGTGATTTTGAGTCAAGCAAGTAAGACAACAAAAGCATGGAGATACATGTATATATACATATATATAAACATACATACATATATAATCAAAATTTAACATTATCTCTTTAAAATATAGCTTACTTTCTTATATAAATAAAATTATATGGTCATAAAGTAGGTGAGTATATTTGTGAGTCATATATTGATAAAGAATTTGTATCAACACCAGTGGAGGAATGGGTGTTGGAGCACTGTAGGACTGAAACTCGACCATGATCGGCTTTGTAACTGTGTAGCTCATGTTAATTCCATTTAAAAAATAATTTGTATCAAATACATATAATTAAGTCTTACTATACAAAAATTAAGAAAACGATCAAGTTTGCAAATGAAAATGAGGAATCTATTTGAATATCCATTTCATAAAAGATTCTATGAATGGGGAGTTGATTGGAGTGATAGAACAGTAAGGGCAATTGCCTTGCATAAACAGCTGACCCGGATTGGAACCTCATCACCCCATAAAGTGCCCAATTCCTGCCAGAAGTCATCCCTGAGTGCAGAAACAGGAATAAGTTCTGCGCACCACTGGATGTGACAAAAAAATTTAATTCTACTTACTACAATTTAGTGCATACAAAGTTTCAGTCTCCTATTAAAAAATACAATCTCCTTTTAAAAATAATTTTATTATTAAAGAACTGCATTGTATAAAGTTATTGATACCTGAGTTTTAGACATACAATGTATTATCACCAATCCCACCACCAGTGTCCCCAGTTTCCTTTCTTCCTACCCCCTCTGACAACCAGCTTGACAGGCAGAAACATGCACAAACATTTCCCAGCTTTGAGTTATGTAATTCTTGTTTGTGTGTTTGTTTGGGGGCCACACCCAGCACTGCTCAGGGCTTACTCCAGGTGGGGTTTGGGGGACAATATGTGGGGCTAGGAATCGAACCAGAGTTGGCTTCATGCAAGGTAAGTACCTTTACATCTCTACTATCTCACTGGCCCAAATTACCTAAGTCTTAACAACTGCCTCCCGGAAAAAAATATCAAATTATTGCTATATTTTTGCATGTTCAATAACACTGTTTTAATTAGGGCTATAGATGGAAATTTTGAAAACCAGAAGTGAAGGAAAAGTTCCATAACTAGTTAAAGCCCTAAAGGTTAGAGATCTAAGCACATGAAAAAAAAATGCTCCACATTGCTAGTCATCAGGTAGATGTAAATCAAAACAACAATGAGATATCATCTCACACCACAGAGACTGAAACACATTCAAAAGAACAAAAGCAACCAGTGCTGGTGTGGATGTAGGGAAAAAGGGACACTCTTTCACTCTTGGTGGGAATGCTGACTGGTCCAGCCTTTCTGGAAAACAATATGGACAGTCCTTCAAAAACTAGAAATTGAGCATCCATATGACCACCAATACCACTTCTGGGCATATATCCCGAGGATGCAAAAAAGTACAGTAGAAATGACATCTGTACCTATATATTCACAGCAGCACTGTTCACAATAGCCAAAATCTGGAAACAACCCAAGTGCCCTAGAACAGATGACTGGTTAAAGAAACATTGGTACATCTACACAATGGAATACTATGCAGCTGTTAGGAGAGATGAAGTCATGAAATTTGCTTATCCATTTATAAATGGATAGACATGGAGAGTATCATGCTAAGTGAAATGAGTCAGAAAGAGAGGGACAGACATAGAAGGACTGTACTCATTTGTGGAGTATAGAATAAAGTATATAATAACATCACATAAGGCTGACAGTCAAGGACAGTAGATACAAGAGCCAGGAGGATTGCCCATAGCTGGAAGCCTGCTTCACGAGCAGAGGAGAGAAGGCAGATGGAATAGAGAAGGGATCACTAAGAAAGTGAAGTCTGGAAAATGAAATTGGGATGGGAGATGTGTGCCGAAAGTAGATAATGGACTAAACATGATGGCCTCTCAGTGTCTGTGTTGCAAGCCGTAATGCCCAAAAGTATAGAGAGTATGCGGAATATTGTCTGCCACGGAGGCAGGGGAGGATGACAAAGGGGGGAATACCGGGGATATTGGTGGTGGGGAATGTGCATTGATGGAGGGATGGGTGTTTGATAATTGTGTGATTGTAACCCAAACATGAAAGCTTGTAACTATTTCACAGTGATTCAATAAAAATAAAAACGAAATAAAGGTTAGAGATCTAAATTTGTCTAGTCCGTGTCTCCTTTGTTCAGTGAGGCAATCAAGACAGCAAAACAGGAAGAAGCAGCTTAAACAAAACAGGAAATCAAGCTTCTAGAGTTGGTTATGTACCTTGCTGTGGCAAAATGTACCTTGGCCTTTTAGAAGTGGAACATTGGGCCCTGCTGTTGTTAAGAATGTTCTTTCGAAGCACCAAGGGGTAAAACGAAAATGTTACTTTGGGAGTCACAGAGGTACAGACAGGTTATTTCTAAAATCTCAGTAAAGGGCAGGATATTGGACTTAGGTGCAAATTGTGAAGAGTCATCCAGTACAGGATGAGTCACTTGAAATCAACCTCCAGCAAACGCCAGGCACAGCAGCACATGAGTCACCAGAAGCGCAGCTGTCTGCAGCTCTCTCATTAAGGCTCACTAGCAGCAAAGACGGCGCCTTCCCACTGTCTCCAGCCTTTCCAGGCAGCACGTTTCGATTTGAGCACTAACCTCCCACATGAAGCTTCTGCCTCATTTGTGGCAATGCCATTTTGCCCAGCTCTCCTGGCCCCTGCCCTTGCCCAGAGACACTCTCCCGCTTCCACGCCTTTGTATCTGCTGGCGCTCCCCACCACCCCCAGATGCCCTAACCCCTTCCTACGTGCAACACGTTTCCATTCAGTCTTGCTCAAATATTAACGTTCGTGAGGTGCTTTTATGACCATTTTTCACAGGAATAGTGAGCACGTAAGCTCACAAAAACTCAAAAGCTCCCTAGACAAAAAACTCGGTCCTTCGTACTGTTAAATCACTTTCTAGGCCCAATCTGGAGCTGATTCTGCCTCGAGTGACAGTGCCACAAAGCCCAGAGTTAGATGGACTCTGGCGTCCCCCACCGAAGAAATGATCCTTCCTCTTTCTATGTGTGACAAGCCTCCTTTTTGTTTTGGCTCAAATATTACCTTCTCTGTGAAGCTCTGAATGCGTCCCACAGCTATGAGCTCTCCAGATCGCGAAAACCCAAGAGCCCTCTGGACAAATAACTTCCTCCCTCACACTGCAGAATTCACTTTCCAGAACATTGCCTAATACGGAGTTGTTCTCGCCAGAGGGACATAGCAACAAACCCAAACTTGGATGATGTGAAACCCGGCCTTTCCACCATTCCTCCTTGTTCCAAACAAGGTCCCAGCCAATAAGGTCTTTTCTAGTTTCCTCTTGTTCATATTTTGATTTTTCTCCTATTGATTCTTCTTGCCTTCTACACCATTTTTTCAGTTCTCTGAAAGGAAACTTTCCATTAAGCTAAAAAATATTTATCTCCTATTTTTGGGGGGGGCGCGATCTGGAAGGGGGTGGGCCACACCCAGTGATGCTCAGAAGGTTACTCCTGGCTCAGCCCTCAGGACCATATGGGGTGCTGGGGATTGAACACAAGTTGGCCACGTGCAAGGCAAGAGCCCTATCCACTGTTCTATTGCTCCAGCCCCTAAGTAAAATTATTTTATTTAGACAAACTTACTTAAAAAGTTAGGAAGGGTGAGAAAGAGAAAAATGGTAATGTTTTCAAGAGAGAATACTGGCTTCTCCAGAGGGAATAAAGCTCAAAGTTAACATCTCAAGGGGAGTTGCAGGTCAATCTACTTTTTCCTTGAGTTAACAAACATCTCTGTGAGAGAGGCAAGCCGGGTGTAGTCAGGCCCATTCTCCAGAAACACACAGTGAGGAGACAAGAAGAAAATGACTTGTCCATCGTGCCACGGCTGCGCTAGGCCAGGCTTTGGCCACACACAAGAATATTAAGTCCATTTCCCTTGAACACACTGTCTCACTGTGTCTAGGGTTAGCACCCTGAATAGTCGTGTTCTTTAGAATGCATGGGTCTAGCCGAAGCCCACTAAAACATGGCAGCTTCAGTCTCATTTCAAGGGCCTTGGAGGCTGAGACCCTCGTAGCTAAGGTGGGCAGCTGTGGCCTGGGGCTCACCTGTTTTGCGGCTGTTGCTTCATATGACCCCCCGGTTTCTAGAACTGGCCTAGGCACCCCTGCCTTGTCCATTTGGCCCAGCAAGACACATTTTATGCCTCTGTCTTTTAAATTCTGGAATTGACCATACTATTTGCTTCCAAGGATAGGGTAAAAATATTTTATGATCTTCATACGATTGCCTTAGAACATTTCGTAGTTGATCCAAATTATGACACGCATCTCATCCTTTTTATGTGACTGGCTTAGAGTATTTGATAAACAAGTTACTTTCCCTCCAAATTGGGTCTGCATCTCCTGTTTGCCTCTTCCAGGACTAACTGATCTATAGAAAGTTTCCCACCTGACATAGCCCAGATCAAAAGTGTCCCTGAAGAAAGCTTGATGGATCTCACTTTGAAAGCAGGCCTCCCCTGCATCAGGCTGACCAGCTTCCATCAACTGCCTTTGTGCTGCCTAGACCATCTCGCTCCTGGTCAATTCCTTTCCCACACCGGCTTGGGTCCAGGTTTCAGGGGTTCTGCACCTCCCTCGACCCCTCTCTAGAGCAACCTTTCTGAGAGGTTGTAAATCACCCTTGCATTACAATGAGATTTCCAACACAGTCTGTCTGGAGATGAGCTTTTGGCATTGAGCACAAAGATAATTCTTTCTTCCAAGACTCTGATTTCTTCTTGCAGACAGCACAAATGAAACATACGTGAGATTTTCTTCCTTCTCTCCCTCCAGCTCAAATGCAAGATTCCCTATGGAGTCCTCCCATGGCTAGGCTCATGCCTGGAATTAGAATGAAACCTTCAATTTGGAGCTAGCAGTCCTTTCTTGTGGGCTCTCTGCGAAAGCCCAATACTCATTAGAACACAGGGAATGATGTGTCCCTTCTCTCCTGCTAGGACTCGAGCTCTCGAAGGGGAAGGGGCACCGCCATGTGAAGCCACAGCATAATCTGTGAGTGAGAACTCGCACTGTTACTTGCCTCTCACCTCACTGGGCACTTTCTCAGCGTCCCAGATGAGCTACTCTCACTTCTGGGAGCCACTTAATGAATACAGAGCTAGCGGTGGAACCCCCCAGAGCCAAAGCCATTCCAGCAACAGTCTTTGTGGAACAAAACCATCATCACTACCTGGAGTCCTATGCAACTAGCAACTGGCTCCTAGCCATTCCAAGGGCAGGGGTTATAATGAAGACTCAAGTGCAAGTGCTCTCCAACTAAAAGAGGAAGAGAGAGGAGAAGGGGGAGTCCTGAAATGTGGCACAAACATACCTTCCAAACAACTGATCTTTTGGACAGAATAAGTATATAAACAAAAGTGAGCTGACTATAAATCAAAGGCATGCAGCCTGGTCAGGACAGTGAATCTCCCTTAACTTGGTGCAAAGAACGTGGCCTCAAGAAATGCATACTAAACGGAAGATACTTCTACCCTGTAACTGAACACAAATCACACACTGAAAACCATGGATTCAATGGACAGAGGCCCTCGAAGTCCAAGTTACAAACAAGACCTGTGCCCCTCAACTTGCCATGGTCACCTGTGACTTGTGCTAACCTTCACTACCTACTCTGTTCCTGGAGAGAAAGCAACAGGACAAAGTGGGCAGAAGTTACTTCCACAGAGGAACGACTTGGATTTCTGTGGTAACTCAGGCAAGCACTAGTGTGACATCAACTCTACTGAAACTTCGGTGCAGCCATTATAACGTGGGATTGTACATATCAAGATTTCCACAAACTAGACACGTGAAAAACATGACAAGTGTCTGAAGGCATATGCCGCTGGCATGACAGGGGAAGGCTCAAGTAACCTTTATTGCACAACTTTATCTTCTTTCCCAAGACATGGGGAGCAATGTTCCTCAAGCTGGGGCAGATGCTGCTATGGGACCTCGGTATATTCCAAGAGGGCGCAGGTAAAAATCACACAAATGGGGGTCACAGCATGAGATTAGGGGTGCAGAGGGTAGGAGAGGGCTTTCACAGTCAGAAAAATGTTGTGAAAAATCCGTCTCCATCATTGTTTGCATATAAATGCGACAGATTTTTTTGCATTCATTTTGTCATCTGCTTCGTAACTGTAGTACTTTATTGTTTCTAGGAATTTTTTGGCAGCCCTTAGGATTTTCTATGCATAGTATCATATGATCTGTAAGCAGCAAAAAATTAGATAATTTTTGAATTTGAATATTATTGAAAATAGTAATATTATTTTAAACTGATTTGAAACTCCCCATTAAAAACTTCCTAATTGCTATGGTTAGGAATGCTAATATTACACTGAATAGATATTGTGAAAATGGCCATCCTTTTCTTGTGCCCAATCTTAGAGGAAAGGCTTTTATTTGGAATGCCAGGTATATTAGTTGCACATTTAAGAGAGATAACTTTTACTATATTGATGTACATTCCTTCTATTCTTATCTAATCCCTATCTCAATCATAAATGCACGTTGAATTTCATTAATACTTAATCTGCATCTATTGACAACACCATTGACTGATGACAGACGAGTGGATAAAAAAGCTGTGGCACATATATAAATACATATATATGTACATAAATCATACATATGTACAATGGACACTACTCAAGTCTAAGATGAAATTTTGTATTTTGCTGCAACTTGGATCAAACTAAAGGACATCAAGCTAAGTGAAGTAAGTCAGAGAAGAAAGACAAATACTGATGCTCTCATTTATGTGAAGTAAAGAGAGCAAGGGAATAGGGGCTGGAGCAACAGTGCAGTGGGTAGGGCATTTGCCTTGCACATGGCCCACCTAGGTTCAATATCCAATTCCTGGCATCTTATATAGTCCCTTGAACACTTTCAGAAGTGATTTCTTAGTCCAGAGCCAGAAGTAACCCCTGAGCCTTGCTAGGCATGACCCCCAAACAAAACCAAAAACAAACCAATCAAAAAAGAAGGAACGAGGATAAACAATGAGTAGAGGAAATAAGCCTTGATCAGATCTAAAACCCCAATAGGTGTTTGGGGTCAGGTGGCGATAGAAGGGACCTTAGAGACAGTTGGGGGTGGGGGTATGGCACTGTACTAGTGTGTAAAATGCAGTGGCAGAGCAAGTCTAAAATGTTGATCTTGATATTACTGCAAATCCTGATTCCTCAATGAAATAAATAATATATGTACAATTAAATTCACTGTATCACTGTCATCCCTTGTTCATCAATTTGCTCAAGTGAGCACCAGTAATGTCTCCATTCATCCCTGTCGCATGGTAGTGCAGCCCAATGGCGAATTGGGAAATCTTTCAGGATCAGGGGGATGAGGACCATAGTTGTTACTGTTTTTGGCATGTCGAGTATGCTACCGGTGGCTTGCCAGGCTCTGCTGTGAGGACAGGATACTCTCGGTAGCTTGCCGGGCTTTCCGAGAAAGACAGAAGCTTTTGGGGTGGCCTCTAATCACCTTTACAGGTGTTCCCAGTCTACCAAATATAAGCTTTTGGTTGACTGGCATGCTGTAACAATCTGCACACTGACAAACACGCACCTGCCTGCATCTCTGGGCAGCACCTGGGACATCTGTGGCCTCAGGTTGATCTCCTTGAGGTTGATGGACTGCACCCGGAGGTTATTGAGCAGCTGGCAGAGCAGGACCCTATTGTGGAGGGTCTGTGCCAGGTCGAACACCTGTACCAAGTCCCAGGTCACCCATTAGTTGGCTGACAGCACCCCACAGTGGATGAGCCACTGCACGCACTGCCACCATGGCTCTGCTCTACGTCCAATGGTGCTGCAACTCGGCCCAGCTGGGGCAGGTGGTGATGCTGTGGCCGCCGCTGTGGTTTATTCCATGCCCTGCCGACACCATTCTGTCCAAATCTTGAAAAACAGCTGGCACTGTCCATCAGGAATCATGCTTAGAGTTCCAGCAGGGATCATGCGTACAATCCCATGCCTGGCGTGCTGACCTGCGTGTTGTCTAAGGCAAGACTGTGAGCTGGGTTTGGGAGAGTATGAGGGGTTTAGGCAGCATTGGCACCATCTTGACTCCAATCAAATATGATGTGGTAATTATGAAAAATGAGTAGGGAGTGTCTTATTATGTGGTTTAGGAATATGTTCACTCATACGTGAAGCTCGGCCCGAGCAGGTGGAAAGTGGCATGGAGTGTGGCGGCAATTTGGTTGTGGAGGTTGGCTGCTGGTGCTGGGTCCCTTGGGGTGGGGAGGGTTCTCACCTGCCCCCCACCCAAAGCATCCCGAGTGAAAATAGCCTGGCACGAAGTCCAAGTCCTGTGGCATGGATATGGGGGTGTCATTTTGTGCTCCTTTCCGAGAGAAGCAGCCATGAGTTCTGGACAGTGGCCGATGAGGAGATTATCTGGCCCCAGCAGGAGGTGGTTTATGGGCATGACTCCTGGGCTTCTGGAGACTGGGAGAAGCAGGCAGAATGTCTCTTACTTAGGTTAAGGAATATGGAAAGAGTGTGTGTGAAAGAGAGGAAGAAAAAAAGACAGAGAAGGAAAGTGAGACAGAGATATGTGGGATGGAGGGGAGGCAGTGAAGAAATTACAGTGGTTGACTGTACCACAGAGAAAATTACATGTGGCAGTAGATAGCAGAATTTGTATTATGACAATCCACTGAAGAGTTTGTGGGAGGAAATGAGACAAATAGATCTGCATTTTTGATAGACTACTCTGGGAGAAGAGTGGAAGGTAGGCTGGATACAGCCAAGGACAATGGAAAGGTGCCTTTTCGTATAAGCCATGATACTTCGCAATAATGCTAACGACAACTACCCTAGGAAAGTTGCTATCTAAAATTTTTCTAATTTTCATAAAAGGTATTCAAAATCACTATTCTCCCTACTAAACTGATCCTGAATGGAATGCTTGAAAAACAATAAAGGACATTCTCCATATGAAGTAGGCCTAAACTCAACTATTGCTTTTTTTTCCCCAAGTGAAAAAGATCCTTTTGAAGTAGGATCTGAATTACAGTATCTTCAAGAAGCAGCAACAATTGTACTTGGTGCTGATTGGAAGTGTTTTGGGTCAGGCTATTGTCTGAATGCTTCTAATAAGAAGACCCCTCGAAACTTGGAAGTACTAAGGTTTAGGAAAAGTCATCAGTGTGTTAACATTGCTATTGAATGTGGAAGAGTGAATAAGCTGTGCGGAACTGGCAGTGTCCATGACAATGAGGGGTATTGAGGAAAAAGGACAAATAGCAGATCTGTTTGGAGAAATTCCTCATGAAAAATAGAAAACAGTAGTTGAGAAGTTGCATATAACCTACAAGAACAAAGGAAATTATCTGAAGGATCACTTATAGACCAGGTCTTGATTATCTCTACTGCTATTTCCTGGACTAGAAGTGGGCATGTCTCACTGTAAAGGAAGGCTGGGAGAAGAAAATGAAACTGATGAACAGCTGCCAGTTCCCTACCCTTTACAGACACTCCTGCTCTATGCTTAGGTCAAATCTTTGGCCGCACACTGGGAGGTTTTTGGGGCAGGGATAACAGTTTCCATTTCTGAGTCATAGAAGAGTGTGGAAGACCCAAGCAAAGAGTGGAAACTAGTTGGTTTTCAGCAGGCCACAAACTGTGTGCTCATGAGACATGGTACAACAGTGAGGAGGAGAGAGGGCATAGAGACGCTCCCTGTATACATGCCCAATATGGAGAAGATTGGGATGTGAACAGAAAAAGGCAACAGAGAACAAGAAACAGATATTTTGGAAAGGGGAAAAGTGTGGAGAGAAGTCACTAGTTTAGCATTTTCAAAATGTCTCAGGCACTTCCAATTGACCCAGCAATACCACTTCTGGGAATATATCCTGGGGGCTCAAAAACATATAGCAGAAATACTATCTGCATTCTTATGTTCACTGCAGTACTATTCATCATAGCAAAAATTTGGAAACAACATGAGTGCCCGAGACAGGACGAATGGGCAAAGAAACTATGGCAGGCACATCTACACAATGGAATACTACACAGCTGTTAGGAAAAATGAAGCCATGAAATTTGCCTATAAATGGATGGACACTGGAGAGTATCATGCTGAGTGAAATGAGTCAGGAGGAGAGGGACAGACATAGAATGACTGCACTCATTTGTGGTATATAAAAATATATAGTAGAAGACTAATATCCAAGGTCAGAGAAAACAGGGGCTAGGAGGACTGGTCAATAGTTAGAATCTATCACAAGTGTGTGTGTTTGTTAAGGGGGGGGTTGTACAGGGTAGGTAAGAGAGAAGGGACCAGTATGACAATAATAATTGGGAATTATCATACTGGATAAGAACTGAGTGTTAAAAGTAAGTAAAGGGATATACATAACTTTTCAGCATCTATATGTCAAACCAAAAGGAGAGAGGGAGAAAGGGAGAGGGAGAGAGAGAGGGAGGAAGAGAGAGACAGAGAGTGAGAGAGAAGTGCCTGCCATAGAGGCAAGTGGGGGGTAAGGGGGGTAAACTGGGGACACTGGTGCTGGGAAATTTACACTGGTGGGTGTTGTTGGAACACTGTATGACTGAAACCTAATCATGAACAGCATTGTAAAGGTCTACCTCACAGTGATTCAATAAAAAAATCTTAAAAGTAAAACAAAACAAAAAATCAACAGAATGTTTCGTGCCATGGTAGGTCTTTGAGTCCCCCTGGCAGTGGCAGTAATTCTCAATCTTTCTCTAACTGTGCCCCCGTTTCACTTTGGTTCCTTCTTGTGTACCCCTTGTCCAAACTGTTGGTCCCTTGGCCACATGTCAAGATCCAGTGTTCATGTGATTTTCACCAGTGGCTCCCTTAGAATATTCTGGGGCCCAAGAAAGCTGATTTAGAAGATAAATCAATTGCAAGCAAATTCAGTTATGATTGTATACAAAAAATCAAGCACAAATTTACAAAGAAGGTGAAAACTAGTATTCACTATTTAAAGACATAGAAGACAAAAGAAACTGAAAATGTATTCCCTGTTCATGAGTTGATAGAACATTAAAATTACTATCCTATTCAAAGCACTATACAGATTCTATACAATCCCCAGCAAAATTTCAAAGACATTCTTCAAGGATATGGGATAAACACCACTAAAATTTATACAGAGCCATATAACTCCCCTAATAACCAAAGCAACTGCCACAAAAAGATGAGAGGCATCACATTCCATGTCTTTAAACTATACTATAAAGTTATAGTGATTAAAACTGTGAAGGACTGGAATGAAGGCAAACTCTAGCATCAAGGGACTAGAAGAATCGAGAAAACAGAGGTAAACACTCAGATGTATGGACAGTGAATTTTTAACAAGGTGATAGGCACATTAAGTGGCACAACGGAAGCTTCTTCAACAGTGTTATGAAAATGGTTAGTCATTTAGAAAATCTGGAACTGGGCTCTCTTTTACATCATACACAAAAGTTAATTCATAATAGATTAAAGATCTTGGTTTTAGATCTGAACCACTAAAATACATCAAAGTAAATACAGGCAGAACTCTCCATGACATTGATCTCAGAACTAGATCATCAATGATTTAGTTTCATGCCTACATCAAACAAAATGATTTCTGAACTGTGAAAGAAATGAACTCCAAAATAAAAGACACTCTACTGAAGAATATATTTAAACACCATAGATCTGATACCAGCTAATTACCATCTTATTTAAAGCACTCAGAAAGCTCAACAACAAAATAATACATAAACTCACCCAAAAAAAAGAAACAAGGAAAGATCTGAATGTATATTTCTTCCTCGAAGAAATGAAAACCAGAGAAATTCAACTGAAGATGACAATGAGATACCATGTCTCACCACTGAGAAGGGCCCATGTCAAGAGTCAGACAGAAGCAGAGCCACCAGGGGCCTTGGTGAAATGTCATTTAGTTCAGACTACAGAAAACAGTCTAACAGCATCTCAAACAATTACAAAAGAACTTCCATATGAGCCAGCAGTTCCACTTCTTGGTAGCCTCCCCGAGAATGCAAAAGCATTATTTCATGAAGATTTATGCCGAGCTCTGTTTATTACAGTACTATTTGCAATAGCCTAGGTACGTGCATACCTTTGGAGGCACTTTAAAAGTGATCTGCTTGGAAAATCTGCCAACTTTTCCTGTACCTGGAATGTAATTCCTGATAATGGCATATATTCAAATTGATTGTCACCAGTGGTTTTACCACAAGCATGCCAGGTATGTGAAGGAAGACCCCCACAGCTACTCCGCTCACCGTTTTATACTTAAGGACAATATTACAATTCGGATCCCATTAACAACTCAAGAAATACTTTGGAAGAACTAGGTAATGAAGCTACAAAAAGAGACAAGAATTTTTCCAGTGTATGATGTCACTTCATGAGTCCCTGTGTTCATGCATGCTGCTGCCTTTGCTTGGGATCACCTCCTGAACCTCACCCTTTCCCTGTTTGGTACATACTCGCATTCACTCCCAGCTCAACAAACAAGGGAAGCAATTCCTTTATACTTCGAATTACTTTGGATGCTCCCTGCCCTGTAATTCCATTGCAGTTTTCACCTTGCTCAAGTTAAGGGCTCTTGGAAATAGGATTCTGTCTACCCACAATGGCAGCGTTAAGCAGAAGAAGGCTTCAAGGTCATAGGGGACGTGAGTTGGGTCTGGTTTATATGTGTATAGCTCAATACGTCAAACATCATAAGCACTCAGAGATACGTTGAATGAATGATACAAGTCAAGGATAAAATCAAGTTAAATTCAGTAAGTTCTTCTACTTCCCATTCAGAATAATAGAAACTTTTAGCGCCTCATACCACATTTATGGGAAATAGGCACAGAGGAGAAAATGAACACATTTACCCACATCTTCACCAATAACTGTCATGAACAGAAATTAATTTCTCTATCTATCCCTGTCTGGGAAAATAAAATAAAAAACTTTATCACTTTGTGCATCATCTCAGGCTGGACTATTCACCTTCTCTGTATCATTCCAATTTAGTATATATGTGTGCTGTCACAGCAAATAGCAGGTAATGACCTTGGGCCTGCGTTTTTATGGTTGTCTTGGGGCCCCGAGATGAGGCACAGGAAGGCTTTGTTCTAAACTGCCCTAGTTATAAAACCCGTATAATCGGTGGTCAGATTTTTGTTTTCTCATGGAATCCAGATACTGTTTCTAAGAGTTAAAACAATAGCACCAATGCTGTAGAATAAAACTTGCTGGACACTAAGAAGTGCTTTTCAAACCTTTCTTTTTCAATTTGCACTTTTCATGTGTCTGCAAGACAGACAGCGGCAGCATTATTATCAGAATGATAAAGCAAATATTTTTTCTCGGCCATAAAGTCGCTAGATGAATAAAGCATGGTGCTATCATCAGATTCACGCTTTTTAGTTTTGATCTGGCATTTCCCTCAGGACCCACATTCCTGGAATCACAGTGAAACCCCAACCACTGAGGGGAAACAGGAACTCACCAGACACCCCAACTTCCAAAGGGCGTCTGTCCCTTAGCTTCTTACCCCGTGGTTTACTCCAGGAAGTGACTTATACTGACCCAATGGGTTATGAACATTTTGCCATCACACAAGCCTGTGATTATCAGTCAATGACTGACATGGAGACCGTTTATATGCTGGAGTTCCTTGGGCAAAAGGTGATGCATAGAAAATACTAATGGTGGAGCTGGCGCAATAGCACAGCGGGTAGGGCGTTTGTCTTGCATGCGGCCAACCTGGGTTTGATTCCCAGCATCCCATATGGTCGGTCCCCTGAGCACCGCCAGGGGTAATTCCTGAGTGCAGAGCCAGGAGTAACCTCTGAGCATCGCCGGGTGTGACCCAAAAAGCAAAAAAAAAAAAAAAAAGGAAAATACTAATGGTGTCCTGAGTTATTCTGTACTTCGCAATCGCCCTTAGGGCATTTGCATCTGCTCTTTTTGGATCAAACTTGGCTTTCTTGTTGAAATCATATGGGAATGAATGGCCCAGTGGCCTCTTCTTTCCATCTGCCCACTTTGTTTTCAGGAGGTGAATCTTTTGATCTGCTTCATCTTTCCCCTCCTCTCCAGATTTCAAGATTCCCAACCACCCCACTCCTTTCTTTTCTCGTGTATAACTCTCCCACAAATTTAATCCTATCATTTACTTATTTTTAATTTCTCAAATATATTTTTCTTCTCGTTAACTGGCTCTCATTCATTCCTTCATTCACTCACTCACTCTTCTCTGCTACTCGTCTCATCCTTCTGTCCCTTTTCTTTACTGCCTGTCACTCTCTCATGCATCTAGCTTCTCTTCTATCCCTTATCCTACCACATCCTGTCCGTCCTCTCCTCCCTTCCTATCTACTTTACCCCACTGCTTTCCCCCCAAATCATCCCTGTGCTTATCTCTTTAAATTCTTCTCTTTTTTTGTACTAAATTGCAAGCATGTCTCTTTTCTTTTTTCCTCCACTCATGCTCTGTAATCTAAAAATTCCCCTATCTGTGTCATAAACAGTCAAGCTTCTTCTCTGTCCTCTCTTTGTTTTCAAAAGTTCTGTCTCACGACAGTGTGACAAGAGGTGACCCTGTTCTTTACTGGCAAAAACATCACTGTTGTTTGGACAGGTGGTCCCTTATGGTTTACTCGGGGAACTTGATGTCAACAAAAGCCTATTTCTACTGTGTGTTCAATCTTTGTGTTTCTACTCAGCCCCTTATGCTTCCTCACAAATATATAACACTTACTTTGGCTTTAACATGCCACTTTCTTCACTCCAAAAGTCAGCAACTGTAAGGTTAGGTTGGTTACTAGAAAGATGGGAAAAGTGAGTAGAGGGTTTATTTTTAAAATATTTGTTCATTTCTGGGGTCAAATGCAACAGAACTCAGGAATACTCCTGGATCTTGCTCTGGGATCATTCCTGGCTGTGTTTCGGGGACCCTGTGGGGTGCCGGGGATTCAACCTGGGTCGCTGCATGCAAGGCAAGAGCCCTCACCACCGTTTTATGGCTCCAACTACTCCTCCCTTTCTTTTTCAAACAAATCCCCTGGAAACATTTTATATTTCCCATATCCTCTAGTCTACAGCAATTCCTAAACATTCTCATGGCTCTAACAGCTCCACTAAACCATTTCACATGAGAAAGACCTAGGGTTGGTTATCACCGGACCACAAATGTACCATTATATACTACATCATGAGATCTCGCCGTGACCAGCAACAACATTGTAAAAGCGTGCAAATAATACTTTCAATCTCCAATTTTCTTGGCTGCCCCTAATTATCTAAAACTTCAGAAATCAATAGAAATACCAATAATAATGCTAATAAAAGTCCGAACAATTAAGTGTTGGCTTCACTGGAGACACTTGTGGTAAGTGGGATGTGCATTTTTGTACCCTTCCCATTGCTTATCTTTATGACTTCAGTTAATCTCTGTCCCTATATCAATGTGATTGTCTTGAGAACAAAGGCGACATCTTATTATGTCTGCAAACCCAGAACTGAGTTTAGGCCATGTATGTACTTAGAGGACAAATAGGTTTGGTTATAAAAATAAGTGGATGACTATATTGGAATTTCTTCTATCATATACCCTCTTTCTCCTACTCACCTCACCCAGGATCCCTATGCCTATTTCTCTATGAATTCTTTTCTTTCTTCTTATTCATGGATTTCTCAGCTACAACTGATCTGGCTGCTTCTAGGATACTCTAAATATTTTATTTATTTTCTATATTTTAATTTTCTTTCATCTCCCCCTTTATCTTCTTAATGTCTCTATATTTATTTTATTTCATCTCCCGTCTTTAATTTCTTTCAGCTACCCCTTTATCATCTTAATGTTTCTATATTTTTCCTCTCCTCTTATATTCTCTCTTTCCTGTATCCTCATATTATATGTATATATGTGAAGAAATAATGGGAGAAATCAACAAATGCCTAATTTCCATCTGTTGATATTGTCAGATGATTGTTCTCTTCCTCAATGCATGTTCTCCCCACTTCTATCCACTCTACTTCTGTTCCCCCTTATTCGCTCTTACTGTTTATTCTCATTTCAATTCTACTCTACCACTTATTTCTTTCTGATAATTATCCACTGAGTAACCATTCTGTCTTTTAATCTTTTTGTATCCCAAGTTCTTCAGGGGAAAAGGTCAACACAAACACCAACTTAAAATTAAAAAGAACTGTCACATAGCAAGCGTATTTCATATAGTTATCACATATCTGCCAGACACTCATTACTCGGAATTTCATTGCACAAAATAACAAATCCAAATGTCTGAAATAGCCTAGAGCTTGCTCTGAGGATCTCACTTTCCATCCAATAAATACACACTTAGCTACTTAAGACAGACACCCATTAATGTGGTGTATCTGGGAAGCGAAGGGCAATTAGGACAGAGAAGGGACCAGTATGACAATCACTGTCACTTTCACTGTCACCCCATTGTTCATCAATTTGCTTGAGCAGGTGCCAGTAAGGTCTCTATTCATCCCTGTCGCTTGGAAGTGTAGCCCAATGGCATATTGGGGGCTCTTTCAGGGTCAGGAGAATGAGGACCATCATTGTTACTGCTTTTGCCATATCTAGTATGCCACAGATAGCTTGCCAGGCTCTGTGGGAGTATGACAATAATAATTGGAAATAATCATTTTTGTCAGGAACTGAGTTTTGAAAGTATATAAAGGGATATGACTGATAACCTTTCAATACCTGTATTGCAAACTGTAACTCCGAAATAAGTGAAGGGGAGGAAGGGAGAGAAGGAGGAGGAAGGGAAGGAAGAAAAGAGAGAGAGAGAGAGAGAGAGAGAGAACACAAAAGTGCCTACCTAAGAGGCAGGCTGTGGGGGAATGATGGGAAGGAAACTGGGACACTGGTGGTGGGAAATGTACACTGTTGGAGGGACAGGTGTTGGAACATTGTATGACTGAAACCCAATCATGAAAAACTTTGTAACTGTGTCTATCACTGTGATTTAAAAAAAATTAACTTTAAAAATGTGGTGGGGGAGGCTTTAGCAAGCAACAACTGATAGTAGAGGTTCTAGCAAAAGCAGAAACAGAAAGAAAATTTTAATGCGTTGGAGCAAAAAAAAATCATATAGAATGGAAATGTTTTTCAAATAACTCTTTTTGAAAGCAAAATTCAACACCAAAATGCTCAATGCCATACAAAATAGAAAAATTATGAAAATGTATGAAGCCTTTATGCTTTGAGGGTAGAAAAATATAAAATACATTCTATGAAGATGTAACTAGGAATTTGTTATGTATATTGCATAAAAAGATATTTTGAACTTATTTAGTAAATTCACTCATATCAAACTATTCAGCATTCCCAGGCAATAAGGTCAAAATAAATTGTTGTTGCAATTTTAAATATCTATTTGGTTTAATTGTACACATACACACATAGATGTTTCTTTCCAAAGTAGCAATCATCATCTAATTTGGTGCTCAGAACTTCATCATAGTGGTAGATTGCTGTTGCAGTGAATTCTAGCTGATTTGGATTGCCACAGTGTTTACTGCATTTATATATAGTCTGTGCAAATGACTGTCAGTCTCTGAATCCTCGAGGGGGCTCCACACCCTGGTGTGCTCAGGAATCACTCTTGACAATGTCTAGGAGACCACAAGTGGTACCAGGGTTTGAACCCAAATCAGGCACATGTAAGGCAAATGCCTTACCTGGTATGTTGTCTCTCCAAACCCAACTCTATTATGTATATTTAAGTGCTCTTAAATATATATACAACTTGTGTTAGTTTACTTTTAAAATTATTTATGTATTTATTTTACTTTTTAGGTCATACCCGGTAATGCACAGGGTTACTCCTAGCTCTGCACTCAGAAATTACTGCGGTGGTGCTCAAGTGACCATATGGGATGCTGGGAATCGAACCTGGATAGGCCACTTGCAAGGCAAACACCCTACCCGCTGTTCTATCGCTCCAGCCCCAACTTGTGTTAGTTTATATGTACATTTGATTATGCATACATTCATATGTCATGACTGTATATATATATATAAAACTTTATATTTGAGAATGTTTGTAGGTACAACTTTCTATTTGTATGTTTATCTACAAAATACATGCATTAGTACGTTCTCCTGTAAACATGTCAGTAAATATATACTTAGCTGTGCACTTTTAACCTGTAAGGCTCAAAGAGCATTGAGCAGTGTCCCCGTCCCCCGCCCCGGCCCTCTGACCTCATTGTGTAGAGAAGGGTCCCGTTGTCCACCAGCCGGAGCAGCTTGTTCGGTGTGGTCATGTTATGAGCCACCGATTTCTTGCCATTGTGGAAAAAGGTGTCTGGGGTCCAAATCTTGCTAGCCAGGAGATTGTTCAGGGGAAGGATCTTCATGGGTCCGTCAAATTTCAGCCTTTCGTCATGCCAGGTCTGCCGGAAAAACACATCGATGGTATACTCCTAGGGAGAAAAGAAGAGAGGCGCTTTGGAGCAGAGTGCCCACGAGAGCCCCTGGGAGGAGCTCTTGTATGCAGTAATGAAGTTGTTCGATTCCCTCAGAGAAACAAATCTATTCACAGTGAGGACAGAAAATGGTTCTGACTATAGAACCATCCCAGCATTAACAGCACGATGATGAGTTGACAGCATCTTCTTTGGGAAAGTCACCGGGAACACCTTGGCCCTCTCTTGAGAAGGCCAGAGTCCCCTTCTTGCCCCCAGCCTCTCTCCACGCACTGACTAGCAATGAAAAGTCCTGGCATTGGAAGGCACATTTCATCTAGCCCTTAAACACAAAGGCCAGGGACCAGAAAGATAACAGGGCATTTGCCTTACACTCAGTCAAGCTGGGTTTTACCTTAGCATCCCACCATGTCCCCGTGGCAACACCAGCAGTGATCCCTGAGCACACAGACAGGAGTGGCCTCCAAACAACAACAAGTCTGGGAAGTAAGTATTAGATTATCTTCGATGAATAAGAAAAACTTTCAGATAGATAAGATTAAAACTACACATAGAGGGGCCAGAGAGATAGTATGGCAGGTAAGGTGCTTGCACTGCATGCGGCCAGCCTGGATTCCATCCCCACATCCCATAATTGTCCCTTGAGAACCTCAAATATTATGTCTCTGGCATTCCCAAATGCATTGATCTGAGTACAAATTAAACTAGAATTAATGTTCCAGGTTTTACTAAGAGCACAAAAATCGTTTGACTCTGCCATTCCACAATAAGGGGATAAAGAGAGGAAGGGAGCCAAAGAAAATTTAAAAGCAACACAAAGAAAACAAAAACTTAAGGAGGGGCTGGAGAGCCAGCCCAGGGGGTAACATACTTACCTTGCACAGGCCGGCCTGGATACCTGGATCAATACCCAGCACCCAAAAGCAGCCCCCCCGCCCCCAGCCTCATGCTGAATGCAGAGCCAAAACTTTGCCCTGAGCATCCTATGGTACGGCTCAAAGGCCAAAAACAAACACTTGAGGAAATTTTAACCTTCCGGGAGAGCAAAGCACAGTCTGGAAGTGAGTACTTTGTGGCTTCCCTCTCCCACAAGTGCTCTTTCAAACCTAGATTTCCCCCGGCGGGTATCACAGTCTTACTAGCTTTAAGGTAGCAAAGAATCTAAAATTTTAGGGGTCTGGGTGACAAAAAATGTGTCCAAGGAAGAAGGTCTCCAAATCAGGGTATCTATGCTCCCCAAATCCTGGCTGACCACTACGCTACAACAATGTGGCAGACTCCGAGACAGATTTTTCAAATGCAGGTAGGTCAAAGGGGCTGGAGCGATAGCACAGTGGGAAGGCATTTGCCCTACACGCCTCGAGCCAGGTTCAATCCCCGGTAGGTACTGCATGCGGCCCTGAAGCAGGGTTGAGAGTGATCCCTG
The DNA here is from genome assembly GCF_027595985.1 of Sorex araneus. NCBI lineage: Eukaryota > Metazoa > Chordata > Mammalia > Eulipotyphla > Soricidae > Sorex > Sorex araneus. The sequence goes on along the minus strand of NC_073313.1, from coordinate 59,994,259 downwards.
AGTGCAGAGCCTTGAGAACTGCTGGGTTTATCTGCCTCCCCATATAAACCCAAAAAACAAAATTGTTTTCTCCCATTACCTGCGAAAAGACTGTGGGTACTGCTTATGTGTTTGGCAGAAATCTACAGAAGTACTGGATTAACATTTTAGGAACTAGAGCTTGGAAATATTCAGAGTTGTAAAATCAGGGAAAGGCTCTGGCAGCATGAGAATGACTAAGAGATGAATGCCAAGATCTGAGTAGAAAGCTTATCCAGAGCCTTGGCTGACCAAGTAACCATGGAAAAATAAAGCAAAGATAAGAGACGCTTAGAATTCTTTGAAGAACAATCTTTTAATGGCTTCCACTGAGACTTGGATAAAGTTCCAATATCCTTCCCTTCCCTAGAACATACGGTCTTCACAAACTGGCCCGAGCCTTCCTCTCTAACTAACCTTTTCTCTATTCTTCCACAAAATAAGCAATTTGTCTTGTCTCTTTCTTCCAAGCATACCAAGGATATTAATGCCTACGGATAGGGTGATTACATAACTTAGTGTCTAAACTGGAACGCTCTTGAGAGCGAGGAGACTTAATCAATTATTATATCCAGACAATAGGTACAAAGTGAGACTATGCCAGGAAAGAAGCTTACCACAGACAACACCAAGGTCCTTAAGGGCTCGGCTTCAGCAGAGAGTAAATTAGATCACATGAACTAAACAGAACTAGATACAGCATGAAAATACAAAGAGTCAATGCGTCTAGCCAAGCCTGGGTTCTGAATGCAGAGAGCTTTAGGGGAAGCAAGCTCAAGCCTAATGCTCTATACAACTGAGGCTTATGTGCCTCTTTGCTGCTTACTTAGAAACTGATAAAGGACATAAAATTGGTCTTTTTTAAAGGATGGGGATGGAGATAACTATAGGCTGATTTACAAAAGCAGTCACAACACTTTGACAAGGATTTGCTGAAAATAAGCTAACAATCCACAACAATAATTACACTTAAAATGATGATTATTAAATCATGAATCTTCTGGTTTTCTTCTATCATCTATAAGCTCCGTGGGGGCATTTGGTATGTCCCTGTCAACTATAAATCTTCCTGAGAGATAACAGGAACTCTAAAACATTTTGAATGAACATGAGATTGAATGAATTTCAGGCAGAGCTATTGAAAGAAGTTCTTCATGTAGTGTAAAAAATTAGTCTGATCAAGTGTTAGCACACTTGTGAACAAGCTAAACAATGACCCTTATAAATCACAAGGACTATAAAATGAGATGGAACCCATAATCAGAGTAAACCAACTAGAATGGGAAGGGACTGGGGCTATATGGGTTAATCCAGTCTTTCGTTATTTGGAAGGCGGGGGGGGGGGTAAGACAGCAGAACTTGTAAAATTTATAAAACAGGAGAGGAAAACAAATGGAAATATAAAAAAATGCTTTGATACTAAAGACAAGAAGAGAGAAAATAAGAAGAATAGAAAATAGCAAATAAAATTAGAAAAAGCACATTAAAACAGGGGCTGAAGAGATAGTATAGCTGCTTAGGTTCTTGCTTTGCATGTAGCCAACCTGGGTTCAATCTCTGGCATTCATATTGTACCCTGGGCACCACCAGGAGTGATTCCTGAGTACTGAGCCAGGAATAATTCCTGAGTATTGCCAGGTGTGTCCCCCAAAACAAACACACACACCCAAAAATATATATAAAGTATAAACAAGAAACACAATTTTTTGCTATGTATATGTGAGTCACATCCAAAGACACAAAATGCAGGTTAAAATCAAAGTACTGAAACCTATGTATGTGCAAATTCTAATCAAAATAAAGTGAAACAATTGTAAAACAGACATAATAGACGGTAAGACATTTTTCTTTGAGATAAAATATTATTACACTAAAAATGGAGTGTCACACATAGAAAATAAAACTGCATATTGAAAAGGTGGACACATGGGACCACAGACATACAGTCCAGTGAGTAGATACTTGCCTTGCATGTTGCCAACCTACATTCACTCCCCACTACCACAGGAGTGATCCCTGGGCACAGAGCCAGGAAGAAACCCTGAGCACTTCTAGGGGTAGTCCAACACCAAATCTAAAAAGACTTTTAAAAACAGGTGACTTGGGAAAATACATAAGGCACAAATTAAATTACAAAGAGGAAGCAACAGACCTATAAACTCAAAAATCCAACAAACAATTATATAATTAAAATATGACAAGTATGACCTAAGGAACACTGACAGAGTACATATGGCAATGAAAAATGAAAAAAACATGAACTCATGGTTGTGGTTATCTCTGAGGGAGAGAGACAGAGGGATGGGCTCAGAATAATTGCATGGGAAACTTCATCTTCTTGTTGACAACTGTTTTTTTTTTGGCGTTTTGGGTAACACCTGGCAATGCACAGGCGTTACTCCTGGCTTTCTACTCAGGAATTACTCCTGGTGGTGCTCAGGGGACCATATGGGATGCTGAGAATCGAACCCGGGTCAGCTGCGTGCAAGGCAAATGCTCTACACGCTGTACTATCGCTCCAGCCCCAACAACTGTTTCTTCTTAACATGAAAAGTTGCTAACAGTTCAGATTAAAAACTGGATAATGGGTACCTATGTTTTGTATATTTTTCTGTACACAGCCAAAAGTATTCGGGAAAAATTACATACTCATCATTTCCTTCATACTATCCTCTGACCTTAAGCCCAAAGCAATCTGATTTGGATCTTACTGTTCTAGAAATGTGATCAATTCCTCCCTTGCAAATTGAGCCCATGTTTATTCTCCAGAGATAATTATGCCCAAATTGATAAATGAATTCTGTTGTTTGGTGAGGCATTTCAATCAAATCTTCCAGATAATAAGCCTAAGCTGGTCTCCTGGGAAGGGCTACGAGTCCATTTCTGACACTGTGCAAAGAGATGGCACTGAGCTCTTTGAGAAGGCAGTTCCAGTTTGAACAGTTCCAGTTCCATCAGCTCTGAAAATCTCTGCCCCCTATTAAAGCAGGTGACCAGAAAGCAACTGGCAGTCTGATTTCTCTTCAGTAGGATCTGCAGCCAAGTTACTTGACAGTGGCATTACAGATCTTTTCCGGTGCCACAAGCAGGCTCTGTCCCTTAGGATTGCTCCCCAGACCATCCTTTGTTCTGTGCCTTCCTGGCATCATTGTCGAGCTAGACATGCAAAAGCCACATCCTTCTCTCAGCTTCAGACCTTCAGATAGTCTCAGCTTGTTTATGTGGTCTGCCTGTCTATTCGACACAAATGTAGCCCAGGAGACTCCTACTCATGGAACCCTGTGAGAGGCCCATTTCCATGCTGCACAGAGAAGCATGCTGTCCTCTCCAGTATGGGAAGCTGAGGCTTAGTGTCTGTCTTTCAACATACAAAAAGGCTCTCCACTGTTCTAGGTCCAAGCCCGGCAGTAAACAAGGGATGAATCGAGACACAACCAGTTTTTAGAGTGCTAGAGAGAAATAGGTACAAAAATTTCAAATCCACAAGCCACCGGAAAATATACCTCTATGGAACTTTCTTTTTATTTAACTCCATTTTTCATGGCTACCCCTTGCAACCACGTATGATTTTCATAAGCTGTGGTCAGACTAAAATGTATACCACTCAAGCCCGGTTATAATAATTATGGTTCAATGTTCTTTTTTTTCTGTTATAGATTGTTTGCCCAGCTTTCTCTTCGTCTTCTTACTGGGTTGGACAGCCACTCTCTTATTGTGCTGTCTACCTGTGTCATTGCATGACTGTCGAGGAAGTTTCTCTATCAGCAGTGTGCTAGCTGGCCCTTGTTAACTGGAAGGTAAATAGTGAAAGTACGTGCTGGGAAGAAAGTAGGGGGTGACAACACCTAGACTTGTCATTATAAGTTCTCAGAATGTTCTCTCTGATTCTGCTAATATGATTCTTGTCAGATTTCTTTTCTCACTGGTGTTAGCTGCACCTTCGATGAATATTTGTGGAATGTGTAACTCAGGGCCTGGGGCCCACACCTCCCCTATGCTCAAGGACATTGAGAGCTTGATGAAAATGTTGTCAGAAGGTAATTTGGACAGAAATGGGACACAGTGTTTTTCTCTGCTGTTAAAGTTCTTTTTTCCTTAATCTTCTTCAGTTATGCTGGGCAAATAAGAAAGGAGAAATGTTCATGACATACAACGCGAGGATTGAATAGAGGTACACAGGAAAATGGGGAAGTGATTACCAAGAGCAAGTCAATTAGCATTCCATTCAATTTGCACAGCTGTAATTATTTTTTGGTATGGCAAGAACATTTAGTACAGGCTTAGAAAATGTCAAATTGCCTTTTGACCTTCCTTTCCAAACACTGACCATTATGCAAGCAATTCCAAGGCCAGTAGCCCACCACTTTCTCTACACCCTGATTCATAAGAAGGTAACAAATGGCTGGTAGAGCCAAAGAACTAGGCTATGAAACAGAGCTCACTGGGTCTGACAGGTTCGAAGCCAGATTCCGGCAATATGCAGATGCTTCTGAGCAGCCTATGACTTTGCAGAATTTTCAGTCAAGTGGAGGAACATAGAACAAATTTTCCATAAATGTAATGTGTTCCGTTTCACTTGCTATTGCACATAGTGGATGCTAAACACTGCAAGGATGGTGATCCTGTGCTTCATAAAGCTTTGTGTCAAAAGCAGGACCCTGGGCAGTCAACGTTGGACCAAGTAGTGCCATTACAGCAAAGGGTTATGGGTGATGGCAATTCACTGCTCAAATTGGCACCACAATTTCCCCCCCTTTATGAACAAAATACTGGCTTTCCTTCGGGCAATAGTCTGGGCAACAATTGTATGGTTGGCAGGAAGTTAAAAACACAGACAGTCCTAACCTCCATCTCCTTTTCCAAACAGCCTGTGTTTCGGGGAGCCTGGGTTACCTTCCATTAGTTGCTTAAAGTTCAGATGTCTGTCTTAGGTTCCACCCAAAGTCAACCCACCTTGGTTCAACTGCCATTACCTACTTGAAACACTTTAGGGGAATAAAAATTTTTAACACCACGAAAGATCTTACCAGCCAGAATGGTCAGAGATATTCTGCCTTTTTACAGGATGGAAGTGTAGCCAAAAATAACTTACAAGTTATTTGACCAAGTCTCATTATCAGCAGGGAGCCGTTCTATTGCTTCTGCTTAATCAAGAGGGAGAAACACAAAGAAATTGGAACAGGAAACATTATAACAGATAGGGAAAAAATCTGATTTATTTCTGATGACTCCAGAACCACTGCATACACATGTGTGCCTATTTTGATGGGGAAGGGACTGGGAAAGGAGCTACCTGGCAAGGGATGTGTATGTTTTTCTGCAATAAAATGCACTGAGCATCAACATCTGTGTGTATGGGTGTCTATGCAGTAGTGTGTGGGTTAGCTCTACTTTGTGTGTTTCCTTGTGTGCATGCATATTTTTCTAAATGTGTTCGTGGTTGTTCATTCACAATGAGAGTGTGGGTCTGCAGAGCAGCTGTTCAGGTACTTTCTTATAAAAAACCAAATCCAGCTACTCATTTTCTGCAACACAAAAAGAGGACTGCATATTCCTAGTGAATCTGCTAATCATCAGGGTCTAAAAGTTTTCCAAAGACAGTGGATCATTGGAATCCTTTATTCCAGAGTTAGACTTCTAATGAGCACTTGGCTAATGATCAATTGGCCAGGTTTTAATACATGGCTCTATATGAACTGTGGGGAGTAGGAGTCAACTGGTTGAGTGGGGAAGTGTAGACAGGTTTTTGTTCTGCCCTTAATACAGTTGTCTCCAGGCTCTAACCCTCATGCATCAGTCATACGGCTCATTGCGTTCCACCTTTTATATGAAGTACTCCAGTTAGTGGTAGTGAAGCCGGAAGACTTGGAACTTGCCCATAAGGTGTTAAAATGAAGTCTAATATATCGTTGTCATATTCTTCATTCAATAGTTGAAAGAAAAAGTTTAAGCATCTCTCTTTCCCTCCGGGCTTCAAAGATACTCATGACTCCCTTTTGGTTATCTGACTCCTACACCTTGCTTGATTGATGAGTCATGTAAAACCAACATTCTGGAATCAAAGCCAGTCTTTCTCCCCTTCTAGTACATCCTGCAGAAAACACCAGAACAGGCATTTCAAGCGAGCAAAATATTCTTAGCCTTCTAGTCAAATCCACTCAACAGTTCTGTGTAACCCAGAGGACAAGTTCTTATTATGTGTCAGTGCAATGGTTCAGATTTACCCAAAAGGCCAAAAAAACCCTTGATTACTTTTAATCCCACTGAATAAAAAATATAGGGGGAAAATCCATGAAAGTTCTACTTGATATTTTTCAACACAAATTTTTCCACACAAAATTACTCAGAGAAACTTCTAGAATATCTAATAACTACAAGGCAGACTGAAAGGATAGTAACTTCTTTGTTGTCCTTTAGGATAACAAATCCATCAAATCTCAGCCATTCAATCAGTAATGATGAAGTGGTCTATTAAATGAGGGTCTCCTGCCTCAATGCCCCACTGTACTCAGTATGTAAGCAGCAAGGGAGAATGGTAGCGAAGTAGGGAGTCCTTCCAGATGATTCACAAGAGATCGACCAATTGCTACTGTGCAGTATTTAGTCCTATTCCTGTAATCTGCTCAGCATTCCCCCACTCACTTCTGTGAAACTATTTTCCAGAAGTGCTTCTGACTCTTCCACTGAATGCTTCACTACCCTGGTCAATTCAAGTCCCCAGAGAACCGTGTGTTTTCAAGGAATAACCTTCTTGTCAGAGAGCTCCACCAAGTGCTCACTAGAGAAACTATTGTTCTGTGTGTGTTATTGCCATAATAAGATATCGATTAATTTCCTCTGACTTGTATTATCTGTAACTTTTACCTTTGCAAGAACTAGACTTACCATGTCAGTGTCTGACACAGGGCCAAAACTGGTCACATAGATGTCAGTCTTCACTTCTGTCACTGCATCTGGCAAAAAAAAAATTAAAAATGAAAAGCAGATTTTTATTAAAATCATATCCCTTCATTCAGACAGTAACTTCTGTCATTGAAATGCCAGCAGCCACCTTGCTACTTCTGAATAACGGTATTTAGTACAATCACCAGAATGCCCCTTAAGATAGCATAGTGAGATAGCATAGTGGTTTGGGTGATTGCCTTGCATGCAGCCAACCTGGATTCTAACCCTGGCATCCCACATGGTGCCCCCAGCACTGCCAGGAGTGATTCCTGAATGCAGAGCCAAAAGAAACTCCTGAGGACCTCTGGGTGTGGCCCCAAAATCAAAATCCAAAACAAAAAAGAAAGAAAGAAAGAAAGAAAGAAAGAAAGAAAGAAAGAAAGAAAGAAAGAAAGAAAGAAGGAAGGAAGGAAGGAAGGAAGGAAGGAAGGAAGGAAGGAAGGAAGGAAGGAAGGAAGGAAGGAAGGAAGGAAGGAAGGAAGGAAGGAAGGAAGGAAGGAAGGAAGGAAGGGAGAGAGAGAAAGAAAGAAAGAAAGAAAGAAAGAAAGAAGAAAAGAAAAGAAAAGAAAAGAAAAGAAAAGAAAAGAAAAGAAAAGAAAAGAAAAGAAAAGAAAAGAAAAGAAAAGAAAAGAAAAGAAAAGAAAAGAAAAGAGACAAAGGGGCTGGAGCAATAGAGCCGCAGGTAGGGTGCTTGTCTTGCCTTTGCATGCAGCTGACCCAGATTTGACCTCCGACATCCCATAGGGTCTCCTGAACCCCACCAAGAGTGATTCGTGAGTGCATAATTGGGCATTATCCCCTGAGCATTGTTGGGTGTGACCCCAAACAAATAATAATAATAATAATAAATCTCACCAACACCAATTTCATTCAGTACAATAAAAGAGCCTCCCTCCCAAAAAAATCTGAAAATTAGGAAAAGCACTTAGAAATCTGGCTTTCACACATGCTGGCCCCGCCAACTGGATGACCCTTATCTGGGACAGACAGACAGAGACTTCATGCCCAGATGCCACTTACGGCCCTGTGCCTGCTTCCGACTCAAGGAGAATGTGAACTGCAGCATTCCCTGGATGCAATGAGAATATCCCATGTAAGACCCTCCCTGCCTGGCTGTCAGAGAAGCTCGTGTTGCTGGGCCACTCCCCAGGGATGAGAGAGACTGGCATGATGGCTTAGCACCTGGGGACAGCTGCCCAGGAGACCTGCCTGGGTTCACAAGAGATTTTGAGTGAATGAGAAATAAACCTGGGGATTGAGTCCAGTGATTTGAAGGTGACTAGTGCCACCTACCACATTTTTTTTGAATTTACTTTTCTTGATAATAACCGTTTCTCTGCCTGCCTTTCCATATCAGTACATGGCAAAGAGACTTCCCAGTGAAGATTCTTGCAGTGAAACAGGAATCTGATCCCATATTTGCCAATGTGGCAATGATACCTGCATGAGTGAGCTTATTTGACCACTGTTTTTCCTCTGCTTCTGTCAGTCCTGTTGATCCCGTTTTAACCAGGACTAGCCTATCCAGTTCAGGACACCTCAAATGTCAGCACTTAAGGGAGGTGCGGCAGCCTAGCAAATCCCACTCCACCTACCAAACACCTTGCTGTTAGCTTAACTTAACCCAAGTCTCACTCCAGTCCTGGAGATAGAAGCACAGTAACGTACACAAGCAGCAGAATTTAAGAGCACACACAAACACACACACGAGATGAGAGAACACAATGAAACCACCACCACACTGCAGAGCCATTTCTTCTCACTTGTGGACAGATAAAGAATGAACTCATTTCATCTCCAGTATCATTACGGCATTCATCAGTCCTACAAGTGTGTACTTAGATCTTGGTGACTTGTCAGTCTCCAAAAGCAGCCCTTAGGTGCAATACGATGTTCTAGCATCCAAGCATGGTGTGTGTACAAGAAACTGCAGTCCCCACAGACATTTGCAGAAGAGACTCTGATTACAGTTTATTAACAGTTAGTATGATGGGAAATTCAAGAAAACATTCCCAAGTTTAATCAGCAAACAGCGCATCCCTGAGTCCAGAGCTGTGTTTCAAATACTTGGGCTATCACCTAGAACACAGACTTCCCTTGGAGGCACACTGCGCTGGAAGAATACATGATATTTCAGAACAAGAGCATGTTCCCCCAAAGTCTCAGATATACTGACAGATTCACTGACTAGAGAAGTACTTTCCTGACCCCCTCCCTGACAAAATCAATTACTGGGAGAAAGCACTGAATGGGAGAGAACAATTAATATCCCACGTAAGACCCTCCGTGCCTGGCCGCCACAAAAGCTTGTGCTGCTGGGCCACTTCCCGGGGGTGAGGGAGGCTGGCACAATGGCTAAGCACCTGGGGACAGCTACCAGGTCTCCTGAGATTGTGAATAAATGAGAAATATGCCTGGACATTAAGTGCAGTTGCAGATGGAATCTGAATCCAGACTTTTGGCAGGATATAGATAGAAACACAGCAACTTTCTAAACCAATGACATTGTAAAACTGGAATATTGATAAACAGAAACGGGGAATCCCAGACCATGGGGAGGAAGAAGATAGAGTATTCTGAGGCTGCTCAACTTCCAAGGGAAGAAGATGATCAAATTGGGTAGAAAGGAAGTCTTGGGGCTGCTAAAGCTTGAGTCTGGGTCTCTGCCCGGGAATACCCGCTGCCTTGTTCTCCTTGGGTGGCTGGCTTGTAGAGTGAAAACTTATCCAATTCTGTGTTTTCTCCCAGTTGAACTAGGAATTCTGGATGAATGGTCAAGTGCAAAGCTGAAAGTGTCCAGTGGTGTCCAGAATGAAGCTTTATAGTTTTCTGAGAGGTAAGAAGATTTATGCAAATCCGGTGCTATGACTCTCTCAGTTGTTCATACTTAAAAGATACCCATGGCTTGCTCAGAAGCAAATCATGCAGTGAAAAACCACAATCCCACTGGGCTGAGGCTCATCCTTGGGAACTTTCTCTGGCTTGGCAGAAGGGACTGTTTGGTCTAGTACTCTAGACATCGTATACCTGCTTCCACCATTTCAGTCCCATTTAGAAAAGAAATATTAAATGTAGACTACGTAGAATAAGATAAAAGTGGGTTTTTTAATAGAAAAAAATGGATGTGTCACTTGTAATGCATATCAATTAAGTAACAAGGATAGAAAATGCAAAGTAACAATATTAATAATAAAAATTAATATCATAGAGGGTAGGGTGCTTGCCTTGCACGCAGCTGACCCAGGTTCGATTCCTCCACCCCTCTTGGAGAGCCTTGCGAGCTACCAAGAGTATCTAGCCCGCACGGCAGAGCCTGGCAAGCTACCTGTGGCGTATTCGATATGCCAAAACCAGTAACAAGAAGTCTCACAATGGAGACGTTACTGGTGCCCATTTGAGCAAATCAATGAGCAACGGGATGACAGTGACAGTGACAGTGATTATCAAAAGTGATCTCACAATCCTTCAAATTAAAACAAGAAGACATCAATAGGTTTTTAGGAAGGTGTCAAAGTTAATCTAAAATGAACAAATTCCTCAAAAACATACCCTACTGAAAACAGGAGACTAAATGGGAAAATGTAAAGAACCCAATATCTATTGATGATGTTAAATATATGATTAAGAACCAGGATACAGGGGCTGGAGTAGTGACACAGTGGGTAGGGCCTTTGGCTTATATGCTGCTGACTCTGGTTCAATTCCCAGCATCTCATAAAGTTCACCCGTGCACTGCCAGGAGTAATTCCTGAGTGCAGAGCCAGGAGTAATTCCTGTTCATCACTGGGTGTGACAAAAAAAGTTTTAAAAATCAGTATACAAACAGAACTTCAATTCTAATAGATATGGTATCTATGAAGTCTTCTAAACACTTAGGGAAGATTAACACCAAACTCACTTTGGAGAATAAACATGAAGAAAAATTTCAGATTTTCTTTTAAGTCAGGATATATTCCTTAACCAAAATGAATGATGACATTGCCCAAAAAGACAAATGACAGAAGACTGGTCCTCATTAGTAAAGGTGCAAAAACTGAGAGAGAAGCTCTTCCCCATTTCTCTTAACGAAATCCTGGCATTTTCACTTTAGAGATCTTGCAGAGTTTTGATCGATCATGACTTTGGATCTGATTATTATGTTATTTTAAAATGTTGTCACTGCTATATAAAAGATGACTGTTTTTCTGCTAGTTCTTCCATCTAGCTACCTTGTTTTAGTAACTCATTAACTTGAATAGTTTGTCTATTCTTTTAGGCTTTCCACATACATATTCATAACGTCTTTCAAATATAAAAGATCTGATAGCAAGTGTCCTTTGCTTGCTCCTAAGTTTTCTTAGTAGGAAATGTTTTCATATGTCATCCTTAATAATGGGTATTTTATATTTGCTATTTTTGTTATATTCTACTTCATTTCTCCCCCTCCCCTACTTCATTTTTTATGTATTAATTTATTGAAGCACAAAGAAATTTTTGCTCTGTAAATAAATGTTACCTCAGTAAATTAAGCTTGTTATATATGAATAAAGGCATTTCCTTCTATTTCAGTCTGCTGAAACGTGTAATAAATAAATCTCGCACCTTATCAGTTGTTTTTCAGCAACTTTTATGATTTTTATGAATGTTTTCTCACTTTTCTCTTACTCTAGTGGACAAAATATATATGTATTAATTGAAATATGAGTTGTAAACCACTTCTGAAGACTTATTAATCATAATGCGTTTTAAAAATAGCATTGCATTTAATTCTTGACTATTTGGGACTTGGATCTCTCTTTTGATGTGCCAAAGGTTTATTTTTATTCCATTCACTCTCTTTTGATGTACCATAGGTTTATTTTTATTCCATTCAATTTTATTTAAGATCGTTATTTAGGTAACATAGGTTGTGTTACTTTTGATATGTAAGGCAGAGAGCATTACCATACCAGCCATCACGTTGGCACCATCCCTCCACCACTGACTCTAGAATCCTTCACATCTGCCTTTTACCTGTCACACCCCACCTCCACCTTGCAACGACTATTACTGGGTAACTGCTCCTCCTACGTCACACAGTACCTCCACTTCACTTTATTACTCCAGATGAGCACACAGCTTGGAGCTTGTGGATTTAACCTCATCTGCCTTCTAATATAAACAGGAAAATTCCTTCTGGAAAGTTAAGTCATCTTCATTACCAAACATGCATTTCTATCTTTTGCTTGACAACCTCCTTCTAAATTCAAGGGGTCCAAAAGTTACATTTTTCTTAAACATCTCAAACATCTAGAAATATTTGGTGCCTTTATGCAAGTTTCACGAATTTTTTTGGCCTGAAGCATTTCTACTGAAACCAGGAAAACAGCAATATTACTGCACAAGGAAGCCAGAGCTTCTCAGCCACATCATCTTTCTGGCCCTCTGGGTGCCCCCAACTCTTTCTAGGGGGCTTCAGGTGGAAATGACATACATGAAGGGCCATATCATGAGACCAGGGGGACAACCTGTAGGATTGTGGGGCATAGAAGGAAACAAGATTGGAAGGGGCCATCCCTGGTTGAGAAATAATGCTTTAGGAACAACTGATTAAGAAAAGCAGTTCATCATTTTGGCTCTTCTGAGAGCTCTGCATCATATCTTCTGGTAGCTGATCTCAAAAATGTTGCTACATAGTATGAAGGAAACTACTTTAGGGAGTGAAAAGGGATATGGCTCAAAGGGACATAAACTAGACCCCAAGTCTCACCTAAACAGTTTCATGGAACATCTACTTGCCATCCAGGGGGGAAAAAAACCGCAAACCCTTTAGATTCCCTAAATTCCTAGCCCAGGCACACCCATGCTTGAGCAATCCACTTATTTAAAAGGCAAGGAAGATGAAATTCTAAGTAATTGGAAATTTCTAGTTAAGACCATTGATGAGGAGGCCCAGTAAAATTACATTAGCTGAAACTGGGGTCATTAGTGAAACCGGGTTCATTGCTGGTAGGAAATGGACACTGGTGGAAGGATGGGTGTTGGGCCATTATATAACTGAAACAAGATCATAAACAGCTTTGAAATTATGTATCTCACAGTGACTCAGTTTAAATAATTGAAATAAAAAAGAATTCAAGCAAATGCTAAGTTTTAGTCTGATGTCATTACGGCCAAAAGCCATTGAATTTCTTGAAGATTGAAATTTATTAATTGTACAGAATAGGATTTGACCTAATCATTTTCCCAACAATTTAATTTAGTTTTTAAAAAAAATGTGCCAATTAGATAAGAAAGGTTAATATATTGACATGGAATATAATTTAAATTTATTTAAATTGGAATATAATTTAAATTAATTTAAATTGGAATATAATTCAGGTGCTTCCCTTTTTGAAAAGTTTGTTTTCTTCTATTTAAATATGATAAGTTTCAAGGTATCTTCAAAAAAAGAGGAAGCAGTTTTCTTTTATTCTATTCCTAACTTATTGTATCATGAATGGAAGTTTGTTCTAGCAAATATTTTATTTGTGTTTGCTGAAATGATCATATATATTTCTCTCTAATTATGTAGCACTGCAGTCCCATTATTCATCGATTTGATCGAGCGGGCACCAGTAAAATCTCCATTGTGAGACTTGTTACTGTTTTTGGCATATCAAATATGCCATGGGTAGCTTGCCAGGCTCTACCATGCGGGTGAGATACTCTTGGTAGCTTTCTGGGCTCTCTGAGAGGGACGGAGGAATCGAACCTAGGTCAGAGGAATCAAACCCGGGTTGGCTGCGTGCAAGGCAAATGCCCTATCCTCTGTGCTATCACTCCATCTAATTATGTAAATACAAGGAATTAGCTTTACTTATTTTTAAATTTCAATCAAACTAAATTCTGAGAATAAACTTTGCTTAGTCATCATGAACTATCATTAATTCAATTTTTAAAAATTTTGCTAGCCCATGCTAGAGCAATAGTACACGGGTAGGGTGTTTGACTTGCATGTGGCCAACCCAGGTTCGATTCCCAGCATTCCATAGTGTCCCCCGAGCACCGCCAGGAGTAATTCCTGAGTGCAAAGCCAGGCGTAACCCCTGAGCATTTTTTATGTGTGACCTAAAAAGCAAAAAAAAAAAAAAAATTGCTGGCGCTAATTTTTCAGGGGCTTGAGGATAGTTCAAGTGGTCAAGCACATTATCTAGCATGCAATGCCCTGAGCTTGATCCCTTTCATTCATTGCATGATCCACTAAATACTAGGAGGTGAAACCCTGCATCTATGTCGTGTATTCTTCAAGTATTGCAGAATATGGCCCCGAGGGCCACAGAGCGCCACTCACAGTGGTCTTGCCAGCCCCTAGTACTACCAGACTCTATTAGGACGGAAGCCTTACTCCTAGCCCTGAACTACCCGGCAAAGCATCAAAGAAATAACCCCTGTTCAAAGAAAAGAATATTGTGCCGTGTGATTTTTCTTTTTTATTTTTTGCAATCTTTCCTTCTGTTGATATATTGCATTACATTAATGGACTTGAATACGTTGAGCCATTCCCTTATCCCTGGAATGTATGTCACTTGGTCATGATGTCCGATCCTCTTAATAAACTGTTGGATTTGGTTCACTAATACTGCTCGAAAATATTTGCATCTTTGTTCTTTGAAGATAACGGTCAATAGTTTCCTTTTTAGTGATGTCTTTGATTTTGGTATCAGAGTTGTTCACTCATACAAAGGACTTTGGAAGAACTGCCTTTCTAAACAATTTCTGAAAAATTTGAAAAGGCTTTATACTAGCTTATCATCTTTGAAAGCTTGGTAGACTCACTAGTAAATCTATATACATGTGGGTTTTTGTTTTCGGGAAGACTTTTGATTATCATTTCTATTTTCTTGCCTGTAATTAGCCAGCTCATGCTTTTCTTTTCTTGCTGGTTCAGTCCTGGAAAATTGAGTGTGTATGAAAATTGGTCCACTGCTTTTAAGTTTTCAATTTAGTGGCATAAACATGTCCATGGCAGTCTCATGATCTTTTACATTGTATTCCTAAAATTTAACAGTATTGTAAATCATGCTGTCTACGCTAAAAAGACAGGAAAATAGATATTTTGACTTTTTGTAACAACTGTAATGACTGATAGACTTGATGTCTGTTTCTATTTGTTCCATCTATTCTCAGTTTTCTCCTTTGTCTGTCTTCCTATGGGCTCAGTGTTTTTAATGCTTTTTAAAATGTAGGCACCATGATTTATAAAGCTGTCCATAGTAGAGTTTTAAGCATACAATATTCCAACACAACCCCACCACCAGTATCAGCTTTTCTCTACTAATGTACCCAGTTGCCCTCCCACACCCTAACTTGAGTCCTGAACAGGCACGTTTAAAATTCTTAATATTGTGGTTTGGGTTCTATGCTTATAGTATTGAAGATCTCCCAATCTGTCTCAAACCTCAAACCCCCATTAAATCTCATGACATTCAAAGATTTAAAACATTGACTAATGAGTTTGTATAAAATCACAACACATAAAGTAACCAAATCCATACTGAGGAAGAAATTAGGAGGTTTCTCATTCTCATTACCTGAGTAGAAACTATAATGTAAAATCATAGTAATCAAAACAGCATGGAACAAGAATAAGTATAGACTCTCTGAACAGTGCATTACAATCAAGTACCTAAAGACAAACTCGCAGATCGCTGGTCAACTAAGGAGCAGAGTACATAAAGTGGAGTAAAGATTGCCTCTTCAACAAGGCGTGTTGAAAAGGTACTGGAGAAACTGGATAACAACAGACTGAAAATGAAGCTGGCTTGAGTATTTTTATTCTATTTGTTTTGTAATAATTTTTACTTAATTAGCCAGTTTTTCTTGAATTTATACAAGTGCACATCCTAATGAACAACATTTACCTAATACATAAATCACATAAGGTGCAGTTTTTAAAAAAATTCTTCTGCAGTATACTTCAGCCTGATCTACTTTTGGTCTTTGTGCTCACTGAAGTCATATATTACCTACCAAAATATATACATATACTGAGGCCAAAGAGCATAATACAGTGGGTAAAGAGCTTGCCTTGCACACGGCTGACTTGGGTTCAATTTCCAGCATTCCATATGGTCCTCTAAGGACCTCCAGAAGGAACTCCTGAGTGCAGAGTCAGAACAAAGCTCTGAACAACGCTGGGCGTGGCCAAAAGAACAAACTAATACATATAACATGCAAGTTCATATCACTTACATATTTATGTGTATTTTAAGTCATACAACATATTATTTTTGAATTATCACTGAAAGAGATTTATAATACGGAAAACTATTTTATATTTACCCACAATTATTTTTTTATTTCAATGGTTCCTCCCTTCTTTGTGTAGACCCATATTTCTATCTGGCATCATTTTTCTTCTCCCTGAAATAATTCCCTCAAAATATCTAGCAGTAAAGATCTGCTGCTGAATTTCAGCTTTTCTGAGTCTGAAAAAGTGTTCTGCCTATATTTTAAAAATATATTATCTACAGTTGCATAATTCTAAACTGACAGTTTTGTCAGGACTTTAAAGCTGTTGCTAATTACTTCTTGCATGTTTGTTGCTGACACAAAGTCTGCTGTCCTAAAATTGTCTCTGTGCATGTTGTTTTACTCCTTAAGATTTTCTCTTTGTCACTGGTTATGTGGACTTTAATTAGTTCCACTGGGGTACTTTCTTCATATTTCTTATTTGTTTAGGTTCTTGGTTCTGTGGGATTATGATTTTCAACCTGGTTTTCTTCAATTTTTTTTTAATTGAATCATAGTGAGATATAGTTCCAAAGTTGTTCGTGATTGGGTTTCAGTCATATAATGTTCCAACACCTGTCCCTTCACCAGTGTAAATTTCCCACCACCAATGTCTCCAGTTTCCCTCCCGTGCTCCCCCCACCCAGCCCCTCCCTCTCTCCCTCTCCCATTTCTCTCCCTCCCTCTCTCCCTCTCCTCTCCTCTCCCTGCTCCCTCCGCTTTTGGGCCTTATGTTTTGCAATACAGATACTGTAAGGTTATCAGGTACATCCCTTTACCTAATTTCAACAATGTTCCTGTCCACGGTGGTCATACTGGACCCTTCTCTATCCTAACTGCTCATGCTCTCCAGACTCTCTGCGGCAAGCATCCAACCACTGAGCAGTCTTCCTGGCACTTGTTTTCCCTGGCCTTGGATATAAGTTTCATAGTATTAGTATATATGTATATAGACATATATTACCCACAAATGAATGATTTTCTTTAATATGCTTTATGCCTTACTTTAATAATCCATTTTTATTTATATGATGCCACTGGAAGCTATTCATGTATGTCAATGGATATTGCTCTGATATTTTTTTCATTTCTGGTAGGTACTATTCCTGAGCACTCAAACTCCTCAATTTTCTGCTAGCTCTATAAAGTATATTTTTCACTGAGCTATTTTTGGCATCCACAAGCTCAGTTTTTTTTACTTCCATGTCTCTACTCAACAAACTCATGTTTTCTCTACCTCTTCAACATAAGAGACATAAGTACAAAAACTATTATTTTGATTCATTTAATATACACTTTTATATGTGCCATTTCTTCACCTATTTTGGTTTATTGGGGTGGGGGTGTTGGGCCACACGAGGCCATGCTCAGGGCTCACCCCTTCCTGCACACAGGGATCACTCCTGGCAGGCTCAGAGGACCCTAAAATACGACAAGTCGTACCTGGCTTTGCTGTGTCCAAGGCGAGCACCTAACCACTGGAAGGTTATTCTGGCCCCATCTTTGGATTGATTATTTTTCCCTTTGAGGGACTGTATACTTTTTGGTCTTGTGCCAGCTAATATTTTACTAGAAACTAATTATGAAATTCACAATTATGCATTGTGAATTTCATTTCATCATACATTAAGTATTTTTATATTACTGTAAATATTAT
Source organism: Sorex araneus (assembly GCF_027595985.1). Taxonomy (NCBI): domain Eukaryota; kingdom Metazoa; phylum Chordata; class Mammalia; order Eulipotyphla; family Soricidae; genus Sorex; species Sorex araneus. The sequence goes on along the minus strand of NC_073313.1, from coordinate 59,976,408 downwards.
TGAACTTGATTCTGAAATAACTAAGTTACTTGGAAAGAGTGAGCCTTCTAAAGCTTGTCAAGCTTTGTTTGTTGGTATTTTCAGCAGCTGTGAGTTTGGCCACAATCAATGAAGTCCCTGAAGCTGCATCCTCCTGAGAACCTTATCATATGTACCAACTGGTATGAGTATTATATTTTTTACACTGATTGATGGGAACATAAATATCCCACTTTCCCTTTTTTGGTAGTCTTTTGCTGAAATCTGGATTATTTCCTCTTATATGCTATTTCCTCTTACCTGAAAACATAAAGAAAAATCAAATCCAGTGTAGACTCCTGTATCTCCCACTCTCATTTGCCCTTCTCCATCTCACTCTTCTCCATGCAGCTCCAGCTTCTTTTCTACAAACTTTAGCCAGTTTGGACTTGACCAATTTACAAATCTTTTTGGTCCACTGAGGGACTCCACCACTATCTGGACCTACCTTTGCAGCAGGCATTTTCCAGATAGTAAGCTAATGCTATATGAGGGCTCACCTGCTCTTCCTTCTCTTGGGAATCATTGTGTACGTTGTCTTGGTTTGATTTCAGAATGCCACTATATATTCATTCTCTTTGATTGCTCTTTAAGATGAGAGAGTAGAAATCTCCCTGCTACTACATGTGAGCAAGAAGCAAAAGACTCCAAATATATTCTTCATAGCTACTCAATTCTACACATCTACAACTAAATGAATTTCAACGTCCTTCCAATACCTAATTTTTCCAAGATACCATTCTAAAATAAACAGGAGAATATCACCTGTTGGGAGAAAATGTGGTGTCCATAGTATATTGTTGTGCCATAAACCCAGTCATCCAAACATGGAGTCAACATTTTTGAAGTTATACTTTTCCAAATCCTATCATTTAATTAACCACCAAAATTCTCTCTAGTCACACAACCATCACTCTTTTCTCTTGGATAGCTGCAATGGATTTGCGACTGTCTTCTCTTTGAATGCCACTTGTCTCTAATATATAATGTATGCAAAACCAGCAGCATAAAATCTTCCTCTAAAAACAAACGTCATCAGCAACAACAATCCACTGCAAACATAACTGGTGTTACTTAATGGGTTTATTATAATAGTCTAGGTATAGTAATTCAATATTCTTTCATGATTCTGGCAGAATTAAATAAATTAGTAAATCAATAAGGCATACTGTGTTGAAATGGAATTGATGATAAAAATATAATTCAGTATAATATAATTCAGTATAATTCAGTATATATTTGTATCTATGCCTTGTGTGTATGTTGTTGTATGTGTGTAAATATACAATGTGTTCATCCATATATACATACAAACTATATTTGTTGCTTTCCCAATTCTGTCCACTGAAAGGTCCTAAAAGAAAGGATAATTTGGCAACAAAAAAATCAGCAAATAGAAACAGAGATTTGAAATAAAATGTCCCCCGGGAAGGATTTCCTTTTCTCTTGGGAAGAGTGACTAATTCCAAAACTAAAATGGAGAAAATGCAACATCTATAGTAAATTGTCATGCCATAAACTTAAAGGAACTCAAAAATAAGAAAAAGGATCCAAGGGAAACAAAAGTCAGTTTGAATAGGCTTCCAGAGAGCTCATGTTTGAAATTGTTTGAAAAACTTCAAACTAAAGTTAGGAGGGGCTCGGGATCCCGATGTGGTGCCAGAGACAGCCCATTTGCAGGGTAAGCTCCCTACCCACTGTTGTTCTGCTTGGGAAGAAAAGTAGGGTTTTTTTGTTGTTGTTGTTGTTTTAGTGGAAAGTACTACTAATAAGTAGAGAAAATTAACATATTTATAAAATTACCATTTGCAGCCGGAATGGTTATGAATCATGCAAAAATATTGAATAGCTCCTAAATAGTGAAAAAAAAGAACAGAATAATCTCAAAACACTATTCCACAAATTGCTGGTAATTATAAACTAAAATAACAGGTAATTTTAGAGTAGAGTGACCTGGTGGACATTCAGATAACATTATCATAATGGGGAAGACAGACATCGTGTTCCTTCTTCAGTGGTTTACTGAGAAAGCTACAATTAACTCCTGTGGTACAGCTTCCAAAGCTGAATTCAGAGTATCTAATCAATATCATGAAGGACAATGACACGGAACCTTACCAGAGTATAGGGTAAAGAGACACGAAAATAGAGAACTATGGATCAAATTCAATTATCAAGAAAAAATTGCTAAATAGGAATGAGAGCAAAAACTGTATATTACAATATAGTATCAAATCAGCTTGTATTTTAATTGATATAAAATTTATATTAATGTAATGAATATTATTTAAATAATATACATGGCCTATTGTAATGTCATTACGTAATTTTGTTCCAAGAACTACAACTATTAAGGGACAAAGGATACCCTAACTCTCAAGCTATTCAAGAAAAATATCATACACGTACATTTGCATACTTTATCTTTAAACAATAAGCTTATAACTAAGATCTCACCTAGTGTCAGATAATTCCTCCTTGAAATATTGAGATGATGTATGCATACTCAGGGTCTTGAGAACAAAAGAGTGTTTTGCAGCTTCCAGCTAAAGCTGGGAAAAGCAACACTTCTAGCATGATTCATTGGCCACATATGCCACCGAGACATACCTGTATTTTGCATGGTCTTTGCCAGAAATTGTGGTATAATTTTATATATACCCCATATGCACATACCCAGGTAAATTCAGAACTTTCAAGAATCAGAATAGAGACAATAGCCACTGAGATGGAATAGAACTATTGTTAGTGGCCAGAGGGGAAGAAACTCAACTTTACACATGCCTTGTGGCCAACAAACTGTCTCAAGTAACTTAAGATCTTTCTAGGGGCTAGAGCAGTATTACAGCAGGCAGCATGCTTGTCTGGCACACCACCAACCTGGGTGCCATCCCCAACACCAAGACTCCTGAGGACAAAGCCAGGAGTCAGCCCTGAGCGATGCCAGATGCCAAGCCAAAAACAAAACAACAGGCAAACAGGGAATCTTTATGGATGGAGGACTAAGGAAAGTATCTACAAAAGGGACTGACCTCCGAGGCCAGGTCTCAGTCGGTTGTCATAGCCATCCAAAAGCCGGTCCAAGATGCGGGTGAAGATGGTGATATTGTCAGTGCTGTCATCTGGAATATCCGGGGCATGTTTAGGAGAGAGTCTGGAGAAATGGGTGAAAAAGAGACAAAAAAAAACAGTCCTTATAGAAACCAATTACATGCTTAAACACTTTAATTCAAGAAGATTTCAATCAATAGGCCAACTTAATAGCTCTGTATCTTAAGCATACCAAGAAGTACTCACAATTTCTTAAAATGACCATTTATGTAGGAATGATACATGTGCCTTGAGTTTTTATTCCACCTCTGTTACAATCTTTCCCAAGCGTATGATCCACCTCTGACCCTTCAGTATAAGAACTCAGCAGAAATTTTTTACAGAATGTCTCTCAGAACGGGACCTGCCATAAACCTGATTCAATACATTTTGTTGCATAAATGCATGGAACTTTTTTATAAATTCAACTTTTTAGAAAGAAAAAAACTTGGAGAACTAATATTGAATCCCAATTTTCTTAACTTTGTAAACCTCACGTAATTCACCAATCATTCAGTGAATCCTTCTTGAGCATCAACTACGTGCCTGTTACTGTTCCAGGTGTTGGAACAGAAAGAGGTAAAACAAGTTGAATAATCTTTTCCCTGTATCTTTGGCTATTGCTATAATCAAATGATAAAATAATTATACACGAACTTGGTTTAAGGAGTCTGAAGATATTCATGTGAAATTCCTGATGGTGTGAAGGAAGTTAAGTCCCATCACACTTCTAGCAACATCTAGCCACGCTATTAGAATTAAAATGACTCAACAGCTATGTTGTATTCATATTAAATTACCAAAGTTAATGTTTATAATCTAGGAGTATTTGTAGTCTTCTCCTTTTTAAATAGTTTATGAATTTGAATGTATTATACAAATATAAATAGTAACAAAAACATTGGCATCTCCATCAGACAAAAGCTATAAAGAAAGTTTTGGGCAGTTACTAGAACCTAGTAAATGGTAGAGAGCACTGGCCATCTTAGTGACCAGAGCACTGAAAGTGATAGGAGTGATGAGCATTCTTAACTGGGAAACAGGAAAGAAGAACAGTGCAGAGCTAACACATCAACAAACTGAAGGCAAGATTAGGGAGAGCCCGTCAAGGGCAGCACACGGCTATCCTGAATCCACTTTGCATGGGCTATGACAAGAGAGGCTGAGGGAAATCAATGGATTTTTTGAAAATCTCTTTTCCTCATTATCTTACCTCTCATTATGAGAAATCTTGACTCTGGTTAGCCTAATTTGTTTTTTTGACTTAGTAATTGAATGAATAAATACTTCTTTGATTTCTGGAAGGAAATTGAAAGGAAAATTCTCATAGTCAAAGATGAGCTATAACACAGAAAGATTTATAGAAAGCAATTTAAAAGTCCCTAGGCATAACTTTTAGACATCCTGAGTGTTAACCGGAGAGTTAAAAATTGGATTCAGAATTTCTGAGTATAAAATCAATGGCCTCTTACTAACTTAGAGTCAATGCTTTTCCATCCCTTACTGATTCTGTATTGATATATGTTAGCAACAGCCTATACTAATAACTTCAAAACTTTCAGGTCAAATATCACTTTTAAGTCAAAATATCACTGCAAAGCGTAGCCAATAAATTCCTCTGTGATTTGACTTGGCCGTTGATAACAATTTTTCTGATGGGCACTAAATTACTGCACTATGACACGATAGTCAATTTAAACTACAGCCCAAATAACCACATTCTTTTCTATAATTGAACAACAATAAAGTTAAGATTCTCTTGCTTGTGCCCCTCTAAAGGTAATACGAAGGCACAGAAAAGAAACAGGATTCTTCAAAATGGAAACCTTTGAGGCCAAATAGTTATTTCTCCTCATTTTACAAATAGAGCACCTGAAATGAGAGAAAGGACTTGTTCAAAGCCACATACATATTGAGTTGATTAAAATAATAGCCAAGAGTATTGTGTCCCAAACTTATTATTACTTTTTGAAACAAAAATAATAGCAATTCATCACTGTGAAATGGAAATGATGTTACTAATTCACTTGGTGTAGGTTATAGAGGTTTAGTCATTTTTTTCTAGCTCCCGTGTCGAAAAAAGTGATAGGCTAGAGTCAAATGATCAGAGTTTTTGGCATGGCTATATTTAGTTCTGAGAAAATTCGCTTCATTTAAAGGATGGCAGTTCTCCTAATGATGTTTATCTCTTGTGGAAAAAAAGATTTTCAAAAATTAAGAAGACTCAAAATTACAGTGTAGAGGGAACTCGATGACTGCAGCCCTTGACTCCTACACACGCTGCTACAAATTGGAGAAAACATCTCTGGGGAAAGTTCTGGTAATAAAGCAAAAGCAGTAAGAACCTATGAGGTCAAAAAATCGAGAAGAATGGAAAAGGAGAAGGGCAGATGCAAACTCCTGTGTCGGCCCAATTTTCCGGTCAGAAGCTGTGGGAGGGCGGTGACAGGAGATCACCACCAGGGACTGGCAACTTTTGCTGCTGAGGGGTCCAGAGCAATCACTAACTCTTTTGTCAACTCATGGAGCAGTCGCTAGTGTGCTTGAGGCGAGAAGGGGCCTCAGGGCTCCATTTGCTGCTAGCTCTGGCTCTGCAGGACTATGCAGCAAAGAGCAGAGTTGCCCCTGCTTCAGGCCCAGGTCTGGCTTCAGGGGGGATAGTCCCAGTGCCCTGAACCCTGCACCGACGGTCCCGGGGCATGCTTCAGCTGCCAGTGTCCTGACTTGGCTTTCTGCCACTGCTCTGAGACAGGATGTTTGGGTCCTAGTCCCGTTTGCCTCCATCGGGGTCTGTCAGGCTGGCCTGATGCCTCTCTGTTGCCTAGCCACCAGTTTCCACATCACATCTCTGGGTCTTCACGTGAGGGACGTGCCTCCCAGACTCTGACTTCGTTGCTGAAATGGGCCCTGGCTGCCCTAAACTAGTGCCCCCGGATCCAGATCACGGCCCTGACACACTACACCCCGTGATGCTGCAGTTACCCTGAGCTCCCTCTTGCGTCATTCCTGGAACCACAATGCTTCCGGCTCCACCCTCCATGCCACACGGGAGCTCCACCCCTCACTCTCAGTTCAGGGATGTAATAGATCCTGGCTGGGGCCAGGCTGTCACTGCCCCATTCCGGGTCCCCAGGAATCCTGTCTCCTTTCTGGGGTCATGTTGCTAGTGCTCGGTGTCCTGTGCTTTGGGGTCCCAATTCTGACCAGACAGCCCCCATAGTTCTGCCATTCTCATGCAACTCTGCCAGGAAGCAGAGTTCGGAGCACTGTCATCTAGTTCTTGGGTCCAAGTCACATCTCTGCCTTGTCATTGAAAGATATCGCTGCATTTCCCCCTACAATATCCAAAGTAACTGTGGGAAGCCTATGGGACCACCCAAATATGATTCCCTCAGGCATCTACCCCCCTACACCAGTACCAAGGTTACAGTTAAAGTACCCAGACCTCATGACCCAGGCATGGTGGTCATACACTGTTTGCCTCGTCACAGAACACTGACTTCAACATTACGCTCAGGGCTCAGAAAGTCTGGAGTCCAGAAGGAGGATCCCTTTAGCTCTACCTTGCTCCCGTAGGGAAAAAAGAGAACAGAAATAATCCACCATCTGTAGCCTCTGAAAACCCCAAGAATGCTCCCTGCCATGCCACTGGCCGCAGAAAGGCATTTTGATATGCTCAGTGGCAGTGCCAGCGGCGATGGTCAGTGTGAGGATGGAAAAGGCCTGCTTCCTGGGAACCCGAGATGCAGCATCCTATGTGGCCGAGCTCCCTTCTGGCCCAGTCCAGGTGCAATTCCTTCCTGGTGTCATCCAAATAGACAGGAAGAAATGAGTGAGACCGCAAACACGGATGTCACACACACCCAGCAGGAAGAAGAGCCAAGACAGCAAAGAAAGCGCCACCAAAAAAAAAAAAAAACCAACAAAATGACTGTGTTAATGGCCACAAAGAAATGAACATTAATGTGCTATCTGAAAGATAATTTTAAAAAGGATGTTTTAAGGAAGCTCAGCAAGTTTCAGAAAACAGAGAAACCAGTAAACTCAGGAAAACGACACGTGAGCAAAATGAGAAATTAAACAAAGAAAGAGAAATAACCATAGAAGAAGCAAATTCTGGAGAATACAATGAGATAAATGAAAAATGCAATCACTTTAATAATAGGCTCAATCAGGGAGAAGAATCTGTGGGTGTAAAGAGAGATCTCTTGATGTTATACAGTTAGATTACAAGAAAGTAATTAGAATTAAAAAGAGTGAAGAAAACCTATGTAAACTATAGAACAGGACCAAAACAAGAACTGCGCTGTTCTATAAGTCCTGGAAGAAGAGCAGAGGGAAAGACAAAAACAAATTCAAATAATTATTAAAAACTCCCCAAATAGGGTAAGATATAGTGCTACCCAGGATAGAAAAATCAAATATTACCAAGAAGTTGCAGCCCAAACAGATCTATTCTGAGACACACCATAATAAGCCTCTGGAAAATTGAAATCAAAGGGGGAATCTGGAAAGCAGCAAGTGACAAAACAATGATGAGATACAAAATTCCAAAATTCTGCCTGCAAATTGCTCAGCAGGTACCTTGCAGACAGAGAGCTAGTATGATTACATCTCAAAAGTGCTCAGAGGAAAAAGCTGTCAATTCAGAGTAGTTTAACCAGAAGAAGGGACACTCAGAAATGGGGACAGACTTTTCCAGCCAAAAGGATGCTAAAAGATTCCATAGACAAGACAGGCCACAAAAGAGAGTTCTTTAAGCTAAAAGACAACAAACAGTAACTTGAGGACATATAAATGTATTAAAGGAATATGAAAACATATAAAAGAGTATGGAGCAATAAAAAGAAAAATTGGTTGGTCGCATGTAAAAAGATGAACTCAGACCCCTATTCTTTTCTTCGGTTTTGTTGTTTTTGAGTCATGCCTTAAAACTTTCAGACTCTGTGCTCGGAGGTCATTCCTGGCAGTGTTCAGGGAACCTGAAGGAGCAGGGCAAGAGCCCTACCTGCTATACTACTGCTCTGGTCTCTAAGACCTCATTCTTAAATCATGTGCAAAGGCCAATCCAAAATAGATTAAATACCTCGACATGAAATATAAATTTGATAAGTTAGATTTATTAATGTATAGGCAGAATCTTTCATAACACGAATCTAAAAGCATCTTCAAGGACTCAATGCCACTGGCCAAGCAAACAGAAATTAAGATAAGCAAATGGTTTGACATCAAGCTTTCTCAGGCTCCCACTTGAGACTGCAGGCCACGGCGGCCAGGAGAGATTCCACAGCCTCCTGAGCACTGTTTGTGAGAGTGGCCCCACCTCCCACATAAAGAAAAAAATAGTACTATAAATGAAAGGGCTTCTAAGAAAATTAATTTTAACTATTTATACCAAAGAAATTCTAGGTGACATGGTAAATATGTTCACAAAAGCAAATGCAAGAGTCAAGTGTCTCAGTATGGCAACATATGACCCCAACACATCACATGCCCTAAACTCGTGCCACTAATCAACAAGATCTCATTTCAAAATAAGTATTATATTCTGACTTTTTTTCTTAGTATAGTATTTGTTTGCACACAAATGTTGTAAGAGGACTTCTAAGTCCATGGAACTTACCATACTATAAACACCACCAAAGTACCAATATCCACCTACACAGTATATTGGACCCTTTCCTCTTTATTTCTAGTTCCAAAACTTCCTGTATGAACTTTGACACTGCCTTCCATAATTCTCTTTTAACTTACCAAATAGACTCCAATGTCTTAGTTGGGCACCCAAGGTCCGCTGGGAGTCTGCATCTGTTTCCAGCATCTCCAAACACTACTACTTCTCTCTCTGACCAGAAACCATAAAGAATATTACTCACCATTTGCCAATATTCACCCTGCTTTTATTTTCCGAACCCCGTCATTCACAAAAGTAGAAATGTGTAGCTTATGATTTAGCACTAGAGAAGTCAGTTAGATAGTTGGAAAGGAACGAGAAATGCCTGCAGTTTGATAACACACATGACAACGTCCTTATCCTTACAAATTCAGTTAAAATAAAATTTATTTTTTAACTAGAAAATCCCCAATCAGTTTTTAAAAGACAGGTGTCATCTTTGTAAATTGCTTCTATCAAGAGGAATATTGGCTTAGGAGACAAACATCGAGCAAACACCCCACCGGTTCACTGAGTTATATAAAAAAGCAAGACCCTCACACCCTCTTAGTAACTTAGTAATTACATGTATGTTCATTTTATTCTGATATTACAAAGACCAAGATAAAAACAGGCACTTAGAAGAATTGACACGTTCTATATAGTGCGCAAAGTCAAGGTGACAGATGGGTGACAAGGGAACAAGAAAAAACTTCAACTAGTTTCTCTCCATTTCACACCATCAGCTGTCACCACTGTTGCCACCGAACAATATTGACAAAGTAAAAAAGATACAGAAACACTGCCACTGTCATCCCTTTGCTCATCCATTTGCTCAAGTGGGCACCAGTAAGGTCTCCATTGTGAGACTTGTTGTTACTGTTTTTGGCATATCGAATACGCCATGGGTAGCTTGCCAGGCTCTGCTATGTGGGCAAGATACTCTCAGTAGCTTGCCAGGATCTCCGAGATGGATGGAGGAATCAAACCCAGGTCGGCAGTGTACAAAGCCCTACCCGCTGTGCTATGACTCCAGCCCACAGAAACAAGTATTGTTATTGTTTTACCTCACTCCCAAATCCTCATCTCTGCTCTTACGCTGTACAGAAGATCACAGGCTAGGAATTAGGTTGGATAAAGCACTCTGAGAGCGCATCCACAAGCCACCAGAAATGGGAAGAGAGATGAGCAGAGAATTCCAAAGATGACCAACAGACTATGAAAAATGTTTATGCTCACTGATTTTCAGGGAAATACAAATCAAAATGACAAGAAGCTATCACCTCACAGCACAAAGCACAGTCTATATCATTAAGCCTGAAAACAGTAAGCATTGGCGGGGATATGGCACGAAAGGAGCTTTTCTCTCTTGCTGAATGAACTGTTCCTTGGTTCAGCCTCTTTGGAAAATGGTTTCAAAATGTCGCACAAAATGAAAAATAAAACTTCCGTTCAATGATGAAGTTTCTGACCATCTAGCCCAAGAACACAGAAACACAAATCTGAAAGGACATTTATGGGGAACAGAGCATTATTTACAATAACCAACCCCTGGAAACACTCAAGTGGCCATTTAGTACATGAGTGGATGAAGAGATTGTGGTATGCCCCTGTAATCGGATGCTACTCAGCTTGGAGAAATGGTGAAGTGCCATATGTGGACGATGCTGGGGGATGTCATACAAAATGAGGCGAGTCATACAGAAATTGTGAGAATCGACCACTCTGGACAAGAATTGGGTCCTCAAAGGAGGTAAATGACATGTATGACACTCAGTGCCTAAAAAGGAAAAAGAAGAAAAAGTGTCTGCCACAGAGACAGGCTGGAAGGGCAGGAGGGACACTGGGGACATTGATGGAGGGGAGACAATGGTGAGGGAGTAGCTACTTGAACACTGTCTGACTGATTATCAGGAACAACTTTGTAACTTTTTATCTTACAGTGATTCAAAAATTTATAAAGCTCTAAAAAATAAAAATCCTGGTTTCTATAACAATAACAACTCTCGTTGGCCTTAGTCTATGGCTCTCTCCCTTTGGGCACCTATGCCTAAAGCAAACCTCAACAATTACTCAGATAGCAAATCTGCCTGCCTCAAATAGTCTGAATTAAAGTGCCCCTTCACTTTTCTTTGGAATTCTAACTGGTGTCTATCTCAAATTTTAAGTAACTGCACTGAGATTTAGTCAGAAATCCATGTACAATTACTGATTATTGAGGTTGACCCATTAGGAAACTGCTTGGATTTCACCATTCTGACCAGCAAAGCAGCAATTTCCAACACTACTCACATATGTAGTTCTCATTTTCTGATAGTCAATAAAGAGAACCAGAATGCAAAAATACATGAAATATTTTTATAGCTAGGAGATGAATTTTATTTGCAAATAAAGCAAACAAAAAGAAGCAGATGTTCTGTCCAATGTCAAAACTGCAAGCATATAATCATATATTTTAAATTTTTTTGGTTCCTTTATTTTCATAAAATGTAAATGTACTACCATTCCTAATATTCAGAGCCAATTTTTTTGCAGTTTAATCCCTTAGATTCAGAAGCAAGTAAGGAAAACAAACCCAAAGTTCTATGCCCCTGTATTAAAATGAAGCCTTTTACTCTGCTTTTTCAAGCAGAATCTCTTAGCCACTTCTTTAATATAATCCGTAAAAGGATTGGATATTTGCTGTTCCAAGCACCTATAAGTTATAAACCAATGCAAATAAGAGATGTAAGAGAGTAACTAGCACTGAACATGAAAAGACAAAAGGAATAAAGCATATATAGAATGAAAAGAGTGAAAATTCTTTATGATGATCATAAAGCCACTAAAAGGGATTGTTCTGCTTTGTATGGGGGAAGCATGAGCACAAAGATGTATGGATCTGTAACTGTACCCTCACGATGACTCTCTAATTAAAAATAAACTAATAATAAAAAAAGGGATTGTTCTGTTTGTAAGACAGGGTATATTTTACAGGACTTAGTTTTAGACCTTAGAACAAAAAAAGTTTTAATATTTGAAGGGATAAGTTTCATTTGTTTATTATTTGCATTTTATTTTGAAAATCTGTCATGGCCAATTGAAGATCACTACAAGAGGACTTCATAAAACAATTTTTTTTGCAAAACTGTGGCAATAAACAAAAAAGAACATAGTGGGCCAAGTTTATAAGGACATATAAGCCCCATTCGGTAGCCCTCAGCCCCAGAAGTAACTTAGAGACAATCTAGAAAATTCTAAGATGGAAAGACTCCAAGTACATTAAGATAATCATCTCTGCAAAAATGTTGCCATGAATATGAGGGGTGGTGGAGTGTAAAAAGAGAATATGAGACAGCAAGCAGATATAAAAGCACCCCAAAAGCCCAACCAATAAATAAAATATTCTGTATAATACTGCAATGTTTCAAGGCTAGGGGGTCATTTATAGTCCCAGAATGGGAAGAAATTTTACATTTCAAAGTAAAGTGTGGCTAAAGAATAAGATCTGCTAACAGGAGGTTTAAAAGCTGAGGCTGCTGAAAGTGGGAGAAGATGAGAGTGTTCCCACAATCTAGAGATGTGGTGATACATTCAGGCACGACTCAATATGTACTGTACAAGGAACTCTGAGCATGAAGCTGAGCCTAGTTTGGATGAAAATAGGACTTTAGCAAATAAGAGAGTAGATTATTTGAAAGGACATGAGAGGCAATTAAGGGTAGATCTTAGAAACTGATTCCATTTGGAGAGTGCAGGGTAAAAGATTGGCGAAAGAGAGTCCAAGCTTCTGGACTGAAAAAAAACTGGATATATATATATATAATGGTACCATTAACTGAAACTAGGAAAACAGAAGAGGAGTGTAATATGTTTACTGGTTTGTTTTTGTTGGTTTATTTTTAAGAGTTGGGCTGGAGCACAGTGCGTAGGGAATTTGCCTTGCACTTGGCCGAACCAGGTTCAATTTCTCCACCCTTCTCGGAGAGCCTGAGCCCGACAAGCTACAGAGAGCATCCCACCCACACAGCAGAGCCTGGGAAGGTCACTGTGGCATATTTGATATGCCAAAAACAGTAACAAGTGTCACAATGGAAACGTTACTGGTGCCCGCTCGAGCAAATTGATGAGCAACGGGATGACAGTGACAGTGAATCACCGTGAGATAGTTACAAGCTTCCATGTTTGGGTTACAATCACACAATGATCAAATACTCATCCCTCCACCAGTGCACAGCTTCCATATGACCCTGCAATACCACTTCTGGGAATATATCCTGAGGATGCAAAAAAACACAGTAGAAATGACATCTGTATGCACCAGCTGCTGGCAGATATACTCCTGGATTCTGAACTAAGCTACAGCCCTGTGCAGCCCTGGGAGGGGAAGAGTTTCTGTCCCTTGGCCTTTTCCACCCTGCGACAGCATGGCAATCGCCACCGTTTAGAACCAATTGGACAGAGAGGTAGGAGTTTGCAGTGATGGGATGGGATGCATGGGAATTATCACTATGGGGGAGGCAGAACCAGCCCTGCCTCCTGTCCAAATGAGACCCTGAGCGGTCACCTATGAACAGCTCCTCTGCTCCTGAACAGTCATGATCCCAGCGCCACAGAAACCAATCTCAGAATGCTGCAGCTGCTGGTAGAAATACCTCTGGACTTAATACCAGAATTCCAAAACTGGGCGGCCGCTTTCGCGACCATGCAACATCATATGCTCTTTGTTACCAACAATAGAAAACATACAATCTAACGATGCCATTCCGACAGGTCTGACTGTTGGAGGAAAAACTACAAATAATGTTAGTGAGTTTTCTGTCAAAAATGGAATGAAATCAAAGTAAGGAAAGAGTAAAGTGAAAATTATCTGCCACACAGGCAGAGGGGGAGTGGGAAGGGGGCTATGCTGGGGTTCTTGGTGGTGGAACATGTGCACTGGTGAAGGGATGGGTGTTTGAGCATAGTATGACTGAGACTCAATCCTAAAAGCCCTGTAACTGTTCTCATGGTGACTCAATTAAAAAATAAATTTTTAAAAAATATTTTAAAAAGAAATGACATCTGTCCCTATATGTTCATTGCAGCAATGTTCACAATAGCCAAAATCTGGAGACAACCCAAGTGCCCTAGAAGAAATGACTGGTTAAAGAAACTTTGGTATATCAACAGATTCTCTTTCAGCAGGACAAACCACCCAAGAGTGGAATCCCATGGGTGTGTTTCTCCTCTCCTTGTCCAACAAACATATAAGCATTCATAATATTAATCATTTTGTATGGACACAGTAAGAGATAAATTAAGCTTATAGAATTACTCGACTGGGGTCATCTCAATCTCAGACCACAGTGTTCAGGCCAGATTAGTCTTTCCTATCCCTAGCAGGGATCTAGTCTTTGTTGCTTTGGGATCATGACAGCATTTGTCCAACCTTTTAACTTATAGTTATGAATTGTGGCACTTTGACCTGGCCCATTTCAATGCCAGAGTAGCTCAGAGCTTGCCCTGAATCCCTTCAGTCCCTCATCGGGACACTGCTTTTGGGGTGCTAGGAACTAAGGGCAACTGAGGCTTAAGTCGAGGAAGCAGATGCCCGGGAGGGAATATTATTCGAAGCCAATTAAATTCCAAGTTATAAAAGCATAATATTAACTTTCTTCTGTGTCTATACTAAAAGGACACTGCTTTAAAGTAAACTATTCAAAAGACATAAGGAGAGGAGAAAGGCAATATTAACTTACAATACAAGTTCAGTGTCCCAGAAAGATCTGACCTTACAAATTAACAGAGTCTGATTAGGGGGAAAAGCTGATTAACTGGTTGGGGAAGAGAGCATAGAGAAGTGGTTACAGATAAACAAAGGAATGGGAGTGAGTCGGGAGCACTTTGATGGGTATGACCTGATAAACCTAAGCTTCTTGTAGCAAGGGAGATGGGACAAAGTAATGTTATCCTAGATCAGAGAACAGTCAAAATTGTTCAATGTTGCTGGATGCTACAAAATGGAGTAACACACAGACATATAAACATTCATTTTGGAAATCGTGTCAATACTGTCCATCTGGGTTGCAGAAACTGCTTTAAGACAGCAATACTACTTCTGGAAATATATCCCGTAGATGCATAAAAGTATAGTAGAAATGAAATCTGTAAATGAAATCTGCTGTTCATTGCAGCACTTTTTATAATAGCCAGAATCTGGAAAAAAACCGATTTCCCAAGAACAGATTACTGGTTAAAGAAACTTTGGTACATCTACACAATGGAATACTATGCAGCTGTTATAAAAGATGGTCATGAAATTTGCATATAGGTGGATCAACATGGAAAGTATCATGTTAAGTGAAATGACTCAGAAAGAGAAGGACAGATAGAGAAAGATTGCACCCATTTTTGGAATATAAAGTAACAGAATGGAAGACTAACACCCAAGAATAGTAGAGATAAGTACCAGGAGGATTACTCCACAGCTTAGAAGCTGGTCTCACATGGTGGGGGGGAAATGCAGCTCAGATAGAGAAGGGACCACCAAGTAAAGGGTGCTAGGAGGGCCCGCTGGGGATGGGAGATGCGGACTGAAAGTAGACTATAGACCGAACATGATGGCCACTTAATACCTCTACTGCTAACCACAACACCCAAAAGGATAGAGAGAGCAAAAGGGAATGCCCTGCCACAGAGGCGGGGTGGAGTGGAGGGTATGGGGTGGGGGTAGTTGGAGGGATGCTGGGACCATTGGTGGTGGAAAATGGGCACTGGTGGAGGGATGGGTACCCGATCATTGTATGATTGAAATGCAAGCACGACGGTTTGTAAGTCTGTAACTGTACCTCACAGTGATTCACTAATAAAATTTTTTTTAAAAATATGGGGTTAGAACTCAGCAGTAAGTGTGTAAACAAGAAGTAAGTAGAGAAAATAAAGAAAATGGCTTCCAGGAGAAATATTAATATGGGGAATGGAAAGATTTAAGTCATTAAACAGAGAAAACAGTTTCTATTTAAGATGAGATATTCTTGATGTTCAATGTTAATGGGTCCTCTCCAATAAAGAACACGCAGAGAGTAAATATTTAGACTGCAGGGAAGCTCTTAAGATGCTGCACAGTCTAGACTTTCCTAAAAAGCCTGCTCTAGAGTTTCATCATCCTCATTTTCCTAAGAAATTTATTATCTCTCAGAAGAATGGTAATAGCTATTTCCTTCAGAGTATGATCTATTTCTTTGAAAGTCTCAGCTATAGTTTTTCCCCAGTACAATATATCTGGGACCAGAAACTTGAGCTCATCTGGAAAAATATCAAAGGTTTTAGTCTAAAGAAAATTTCATCACATTCTCCTTTGGGGCAACAATTAAGATTTCTTACCCGCCAATATCCTGCTTTACAAAGTCTCCGGGTTCTTGCCTTCTGGAATCACCTTGTCCCTTTGTTCCAGGAAGGAAACAGATGAGGATGCGAAGCCCAAGGCTGAACATATGGATGTGATTCATTTGGATGAATATCATCTTCTTAGACACCAACTTGGAGAACCTGTGGGATCCATGATCAGGAAGAAGAGAGGCAAAGGAATGGAGAAAAAGAGAGAGAGGAGAAAAGGTTAAAAATGGGGGCTGGAGTGATAGCATATCAGGTAGAGTGTTGCCTTGCATGTGGCCGACCCGGGTTTGATTCCCAGCATCCCATATGGTCCCCTGAGCACCGCCAGGAGTGAATCCTGAGTGCAGAGCCAGGAATAACCCCTGTGCATCGCCGGGTGTGACCCAAAAAGCAAAAAAAAAAGGTTAAAAATGCTCAACTCTATTAGAATGATTTTACCTCCTGAATATCAAGTTATTGATGATTACTGTCAAACTACACTTTCCCCAATTTACCAATGTCACCAAAATTCACTCCCAACCTACCCCTCTCTAGAATATACTACAACTCATACAAGAAAGGTTCTACATTGGTAAAGGGTGCTCCATCGGGTTATAATTTTTATCTCTTTCCCTGTATTTCAATGACTTAGTCAGTCAGAATTTCCCCCCAGACTTTAGCTACTTCTAATAATCCAGAACTTTAAAATAATCTCTAAAATCTTCTGTTTATTTTCTACCAATCCTTTTTGATCTTCACCATGACAAATGTCATTGTCATAGTCAGCTATGTAATATCGTCAAACATCCAAGAGTTTAAGACCTGGGGCTTCTTCATCACTTTTGGGGGGTTGATTCTCAGTTTTATAGTTAAGCCACTTCCACAAATATCAGAGGATCTAGAATAGATGAATTTCTTTACCTGAATCAATTTGAGAAAATTCTAAAAGATGAGACATGTGCTTCTTAAATATCAAAGCAATGTTTTTCTATAAAGGGACAGTTGAAACCAAATTCAGCCTCAAACAGAGACCAGAGCATCAGGAAAGAAGCTTCTCCAACAGAAATTCTCAAGATGTTAACTAATACTGATTACAGAATTCTGTTATTTAGAGTTGCCTATATTTAATACCTCTCATGAATGCTAGGATGGGAACGCATCAACCAAGACAAGGTTAAGAAGACAGTGCAAAGTGATTTTCTTGCTGCTTCTAAACTATATAACTCTTTGAGTATAAACTATTGATCCTTCGAAGGAAACCTAATTATGACCCAGCACCAGACTCTTCAACAATCATGTTAGTGGTTAAAACTTCAGAGGGAATAAGAAGAAACTTTCTCCCTGAGGGAAGTTTATGTGAGATTAATATGTAAAACGGATACATGTAGCTTAGCTATTTGGGTTATGAGAAGATGAAGAACAAAATGTATTTTTTTAAATTAATCCAACCTCCAGAAAACAGCAACACAATTCTATTATGAATCAGGTAAAGGTATAGAAAACCAATAAAAGGAAATATCATATTAAATCATATGAACTTAGTCTGCACCAAATGAAATTATCAACATTTTACAAGTTTCTTTAACAATCCTTATGGTCAGTCCAAGTATGTGTAGTGTCAGAAAGATATGAAAAGGCTCAGACACTAGGAACAAATGGGATTCCTTCCAGGGATGGAAGGATGGCCCAATACATGCAAATTAATTCATGTAATATACCGTATCCACAAAATATAAAAATCATATGACAATATCAATCGATACAGAATAGGCTTTTGACAAAATCCACATTTATTCATTATTTTAAAAATACTACTTAATAGGAACATAAGGAACCTTTTTGAAGAAAGTAATGGCCCAGTGCAACAATCTTGTAGCCAGGATCATACTTGGTGGTAAAATACTGAAAGCCTTCCCTCCAAGATCAGGATAAGGCAAGGATACCAACTCTCTCCACTCATTGAATATAATATTGGAAATCCTAGCAGCAACCATTTGGCAAGAAAAAGAAACTGAAGTGATCCAAATTGGGAAAATATAAGTCAAATTATCACTATTGCAGGTCACATTGGTAATATGCATAGGAGACCATAAAGAGTGCACTAAAAACTCAGAAATGATAAACCAGTCTATCACAGTAGCACTATACAAAAGTGGATAAACAAGAAATAGAATAAGACTTAAGAAATGGAA